>NC_061115.1:169617314-169900587 GCF_002878395.1 Capsicum annuum | reverse complement strand
TATATATATATATATATTGTAGTATATGTTTTATTTAAAGTAGTACATATATATTGAATGGTGCGTATATATGTGTAGTGTATATATCTTCTATAGACGTATATATTTAACGTATACATGTGTATATGTTTTATTAATTAGTAATTAGTATATAACTATATATATAATTATATATATTGTAGTATATATATATTGTAATATATGTTTTATTTAAAGTAGTACGTATAGTCGTATATATTGAATGTTACGTATATATGTGTAATTGTGTATATATTTTTTCAATTCTAATGTAGTATATACTATATATATAGTGTATATATATTGTTTAACGTATTTAAAGTGTATATTGGTGGGTATATATAGTGTATATTATTTTTTTTTTTATTTTTTTTATTTTTGACCGGATTTGACCGAATTTTTAACCGGGTTTAGGTGGGTTTGATCGGGTTGGATTAAGTGGGCCGAGTTAGGGTTATTTTTAAAAATTTTACTGTTAAACCCAGACCCAGCCCGATCCACTTAAGCACAATCTGGACCCGACCCACAACCCAGCTAAATTAACGGGCCGATTCTGAATTGATCCGACCCGGCCCACTTAACACCCTTATCTCAAAGATAATTGGGATAATATCACATCAACTTGGCCAACTCTGTACCTCCAAACTTTACCAAACACGAAGATCTCATCACCACTTACCAAATCCCAAGACTATTGCTGAGTTTCTCCCAACATATTAAAATTTCACCATGCAGCAAATTGTTAATTTTAATAAGATGCATGTAATCATCGATTAAGAAAGATTACCAAAACTAATTAATTTCTCGTTTAGTAATGAAAGAGTGATGTATGATAGACAATAACCTACGATTGACGTGAAGAATGACATGTTCAACGCTCGCAATTCCAGTAAATATGTACAAGGAGAAGGAGCTAGCTAGCCTTCAAGTAATATGCGATTTTCCATAATCTTCTCCTGAAGATAGACATTTTTATGAAACAATGATATGATGTTTTCTATGAGATATTTAAAAATGCTGAGCACCATTTTGCTAATAATATTACTCCGAATTTACACAATTTTCAAGCATAAAAATTCACTGTAATTCAAAATTTGAACTTTAATGTAAGAGTAATCTCTAGAAATTGAGATCTCAAACATACAAATGAAAGAAAGGGTACGTACATGAAACTTGTAGAATTTGCCTGATATGACCAAAGAATAATGACAAAGAAATATAATTACTTCCTGTTATAAAACAAGAAAGAATAAAGAAGAAGAGTAGAGAGAATAGAGAGAAGAAGAGTAGAGAGAATAAAGAGATTAGTTCTTATTTATCTTGATGAGGGATGAGCTATCATAAGATTGATAATACAATGAATAAAACCCCTTTAATTATAGGGGAAAATATTTCTAGTTTCTGACTAAAAGACAGATACTTCAAATCTGATAGATATCAACTAGATCTTATTAGATCTTGATAGACATTCAATATAATGTAAATACATTTATAACACTCTCCTTTGAATGTCTAGATAGATAATGTGCCTCGTTGAAACCTTACTAGAAAAAACTCAGTGGAAAAAAAATTTAGTGAAGGAAAAAGAATGCACTTCTCTAACAATACGCATATAGGCTTCCTCATTAAAAACCTTACAAAGAAAACTCAGTGGGACAAAACCTTGAAAGGGAAAAAGAGTACAACGCGTATTTGCTCCCCCTGACGAGAACATCAATGAACTTTTGCATCCCGATCTTATGCACCATCTTCTTGAAAGTTGTAATTGGTGGAGACTTGATGAATAAATCAACCATATTGTCACTTAAACGAATCTGTTGCACATTAATTTCACCATTCTTTTTGTGCTCATGTATATAAAAAAGCTTTGATGAAGTGTGCTTCGTTCTTTCTTATTTTATGAACCCTCTCTTAAGATGTGCTATGTATGTTGCATTGTCTCTGTATAAAATTGTGGGTAGATTTTCATATTTCATACCACATTTTTCTCGAATGAGATGTATCATGGACCTTAACCATACATATTCTCGGCTTGCTTTATAAATAGCTATTATCTCAGCATGATTCGGTGAAGTGGCTACAATAGACTAATTTGTATATCTCCAAGATATGACAGTACCTCCACATATAAACACACAGCCTGTTGGAGATTGAGTTTTATGTGGGTCAGATAAGTACCCAACATCAACATGACCAATAAGATAGAGAAAAACAAACTCATGTGTTTTAGTCCATTCTGATGTCTCCTAGTAGGAGTAGAAATATACCTTGCTAACAAATTGACTGAAAAGGCTATCTCGGGCCTTGTAGTATTTGCAAGATACATTAATGCACCACTTGCACTAAGATATGGTACTTCACAACCAATCTAATTCGGTATATTTCTCATTTCAGCAAATAATCTATTGCTTTGAAAACTCTCCAAGAGTTTCAATAATTTTCAAGCTATAAACTTTTACAATATAAGGATTATCAATAAGTTTCCCAGAAACTTTTATATTTTGAATCCTTAAAGAAGTTTCATATAAATTTTGTCAAGTGACAATATTCAACATTTTATGTGTGACATCTTCAAGTGTCTGGACTGCAAATCACATAAGTTTTACGCTTACCAAGATGCATCCTTTCATGTCACTTGATAAATACTTATATGTTAGCATGTTTAAATAAAAGTAGAATTCAGATTCTCGTGATCTTTCACAATATTGCGTCAATATTGTATTAAAGATATTGATGATATATTATTTCGTATCGGTTCATAATGCAAGATAACATTTTGAGATCTCATCACTTCATTATTTTCAGGTACCTGAACCTCTCATAAGATTTCATGAAGTGTTATGTCGTAGGCTCTTCAAAAGCACATTGTCTCTTATTATGATTATTTGCTCCTCATTTTTCAAGGATTATTTTATTTGGAACCGATTAGTCTACCACGCTTCATGCATGCATAGACTTTGTTCTTTAAGAATGCAAGATAGGAGCACTTATAGCTTAAATTTGATACTAAATTTGAGTCAACAGATGCTTCCGACATTTGACTTAAATCATTTTTTGAATGAAGATCTGATGATAATTCCTAACATATTTCATGACTACTTATAATCTTCCGCTTATGTTAGGAAAACTAACATTCACCCTCTATCTTTTTTTAGGAATCCATCTTTGTGCATCATGGTATATTCATTAATCGTATACCGCACATTAAAATTATTAAATGAAATATTTGATTCCTAACCTTGAACCAATTGAGAGAAAATAAATAATCATAATTTATTGGTCTAATGCATACAAGTGTTATTGTATGCAACATATCATATTTCAGACCAAAACATGAAGTTTTGTTCTTATTAGCAATGTTTTAACTATTTATTGAAGGTATTTAATGCCAAACCATCATCATCAAGATGAATTGTCTTGATTGCACAATCTTAAAATTATGCTTTTATCTCAATTTTATTGAGCAAACAACTTTATGAATGTCAAACTGCAGGTTGACAATAAATGTACATGTGATTATCTTATATTGATGCATCTTTTCAAAATATCGCATAGTAAGTGAACGGGTCCATATTCACCTTTTATACTTTTTAGATTTTGAGGGATCCAATCCCACAATTAATTGGTCCAACCGATTTTTCATGAGAACAAGCAACACAAACAATTCTTGAAGAATCTTTTATTTCTTCAACATATGTCTAATACTCAATATGCACATCTTCATAATCGCAAATTATTTATGTCAATAGATTAAGTGATTTGTATTAGTAACTCCAAGTTACCATAACATGTGCAAAAATTCTTTAGTAAACATCAGGTTTACTATTGCATGAATTTCGTATCAATAAATAATAAACTCTTAGTTTATTATGGCATGTGATTTCATCATGCTTAGGTAACTTTTCACATTCGTATTTCTTATTATGGTAACTTGGAGATATTCAATCTTCCAATTATTTCAAAAGATATTCAATCCTCCAACTAATTATTTCATCTCTTTTGAAGGTAGATTGTGTATCTTCACAATTAAGAACATATTCGAATGTATATACAGTCACATTCACACCCAGGGTATAGATCTGTATTTATAATAATCGAAATTCTCATTCTCAGGAATAAAATATAATCACGCCTTAAGCGTACCAAATTATGATAGCTACTTCAAAAGCAAATTGAGACATACATATGATTTATTACTACCACATTCAATTCAAGGAATGTAGTATATTTAATGGGACATGTTCTCCAAATACCCATTATTTTGCCTTAGCATCATAATATCATCAATATGGTGCATTGAGATTCAAACTCAATATCTTATCCATATAAAGGCGTCTTAGGCTATAACTTGATAGGACTTGACCCAACATCTTATCATCATGGTGCATTGGAACTTTTCACCCAACGTCTTACCCTCTTAATGAGATGAGACTTAAATTCATCATCATATTTTTTAATAATATGGTTCTTCATGAACAAATATAAGCAAATTCCAGTATTCTGTATAACGATAACAGTTAAAGTATGTCTCATTAGTTAGTTATATCAAGAAATCAAATTCTCTCCTCAACAGTATACACGAAATGGGTAAGAAAGAATATGAGAATCTTCAGAGGAAAGGTTAACACAAGAATTTCTGCGTCTTTATTGTGAAAAGTTGTTTGATGATTCTATTTTTTCTGTCTCTTGCATCTGCCATTTGTTGATATGTCGTAGACATAGGCTTAAGACACGATTATATTCCATTCTTGGGGAATGAGTTTAAAACATAAATGATTCTAAATCAATTATTTTTCCTCAAATCCAACAATAATTATATCATTAATAGAAAAATACAAATAATATAAGGAATTACTAACCTTGACCTTTAGATTTACAATCTTACCTTATTTTGCAGATTCTCGTGCTGATAACGTGTTATAAAATAAGAAAGAATAAAGAAGAAGAGTAGAGAGAATAGAGAGAAGAAGAGCAGAGAGAATAGAGAAATTAATTCTTATTTCTCTTTAGGGATAAACTATCATAAGATTGAGAATACAATGAATAAAACCCCTCTATTTATAGGGGAAAATACTCTTAGTTTCTGACTAAAACACAAATATTTCAAATCCTGATAGATATCAACTAGATCTTATTAGATATTGATAGACATTCATTATAATGTAAACATTTATAAAACTTTCGTTGTTTTAACTTGTTTGGTAATTTTTTTTTTTAATTCGTTTAAAAAGGAATAATTCTTTTATCTTTTAGTAATTTTTTAATTTTAATTTTTTTTTATAATTTGTGATAAATTAAAATAAATCAATCAATTTACAACGGACCAATTAATAAAGTTAATTGCAATGATTGGCTAGACAGGACGGATATGAAGCCCACTAACTTCATAAAATGTCTTTCAAAAGTGGGCATCAAATCAAACTCTTGCCAACTTTGCATTTGATATTTTATTAGTGTTTCATGCTTATATTGAAATTAAAATAAATTTAGAGTTGTGTCGAAAGATTTTATATTAGGGGTAAAGTATTCCCTAATAAAGTTGACTTTATATCAGGAGAACTCAAATTCAAAATTTCTAATTAAAAATGAACAAGTATTTATCACTCTACCACAATCTTCATTTATTCTCGAGATTTTGTAGTCAATATTAGTCGTCCTTTGAAAAGTATTAAGTAGAAAAATGGCTCTACTTAATTATAAATTCAGATAAAAATATACTTATTTAATACACGAAAAAGTTTATAAAAGTTCGAATCTTGTTATTATCTTTTATTGATTTTTGAACTTAAAAATATTTAAACTTGATGAATAATTTCTTGGTTTTGAGTGATAAATTATGTATAACTGATCTTTACACAATTAATCCATCTATTATATTTTTTTTCAAGTAATTGACTAATTCTTGCATAGTTAATATTTACATCACTAATTACTTATGTAACTAACCAACAATCAAATGACCCCTTACAGTATACCTATATTGTATTGCTACTTATGGTTAGTATCACCATCTTCTTTTTTTTTTTTTGGGTAATTTAGTATCACCATGTTAGCAAGTTCCAAAAATACTAAGCATTTAGTTGTTTGTGTCTATGAAATTTATTTTTAAAAAATAATTTTTCATTTTATCTCAAAATTATTGTTATTTGTTAGGTCATTAAAGTTTCAAATCCAACTCAGAATTGAATTCCAAATTTAAAAAGTGTTTTAATTTTATTTTTCAACTCCATTTGTAGAAATTCTAAACAAAGCACCTTCTTTCTCCTTCACAAAAAAGTAACAAATATCTTCAATTCTAATTTCATAAATTTTATATAAAATGAATAATATTTAAAATGTATGATCAAACATCTACTAAATATTGATTAGAAAATTAATTGACTAAAAACCCTTAGATTAAACTAATTAACATCATACCAAAACAAATATGCTAAATCAAAATAATGTTATATTGTCAGAGCGGAAGAAAGTAGAGTACTAGAAAATAATAATATATAGGAAAAATAACAAAATGGAATCCTAATGATTAAGTTTCAGTCAACTTCACATTAGCAAATTTTTAATTGGTCTTTCGGTCGGCCACTGCCTGTGAATGTGAGACACCACGACCCCCCGTCACCATAGCCATCCCTCTTTATTACCGTTAAATCATACTCCCTCCTCGGGACCCAAAAAAACAGACAATTTATTAATACTTTATTGTTGTAAATAAATACACTAAAACAAAAGGAGGGGAGAGAGACCTATAAATATAAGATTTTTTTTTTTTTTTATGTATTTTTACATATAGTATATAATATCTTTTATAGATAATAGTATACGTAGTATGTGAAAATATATTCACAAAAGATATAACTTCTTTACATATTATAATAGTATGTGTAGTATGTGAACATCCACAAAGAAATAACTTATTTATAATATAGTATGTGTAGTATGCGAACAACCACAAAAGAAATAACTTATTTACATTATTCCCCTTAGATGTTTGTGTAAAAAAAAAATTCTAAAGAAAATAAGATGTACACAACGATTTGTAATACACATTGTTTGCTACCTCATTAAATATCTTACCAGAAAAATTCAGTAGGATAAAACCTTGGTTAAGGAAAAAAGAATACAACGCGTATTTACTTCCTCTAATAAAAACATCACTTAATATTTAGAAAACGACGCATTCCAAATCTTGTATCTCAACTTCGCAAAGGTTGATGTTGGCAATGCTTTAGTGAATATATCTGCTAGATTATCGCTTGAACGAATTTGTTGAACATCTATTTCATTCGTCTTTTAACGATCACGAGTAAAGAATAATTTTGGTGAAATGCGTTTTGTTCTTTCTCGTTTGATGTATCCTCCTCTTTATTGATGCATGTGACGTTGTCTTCATACAATATTATTGAAATATTCTTTTTCAAAGTAAGGCCATGTATTTTCTGAATGTGTTAAGTTATTGACCTCAATCAGACGCATTCTCGACTTGCTTCATGAATGACTATTATCTCTGCATGATTTGAAGATGTAACAGTCATGGTTTATTTTGTTAAACGCCATTATATAGATGTACCTCCACATGTAAACAAATAACTTGTCTGAGATTAACCTTTATGTGGGTCAGAAAAATATCCTACATCTGTATAACCAATTAATTGTGAATCGTACTCATTTGAGCAAAATAATCCCATATCAATAGTTCCTCGGAGACATCTAAATATATGCTTAATGTCATTCCAATGTCTTTGTGTTAGGGAAGAACTAGATCTTACTAATAAAAATACAACAAAAGATATATCTGATCGTGAATTACTAGCAAGATACATTAATGCCTCAATTACACTAAGATATGATATTTCAATACCAATAAGTTCTTCATTATTTTCATGAGGTTGAAATGGATCTTTATTAATATCAAGTGATCTCACAATCATCGGAGTAATAAGTACAATGTGCTTTATCCATATAAAATCTCTTTAAAATATTTTCATTATATGTGGATTGATGAACAAAGATTCTATTCGTAAAATATTCAATTTGTAGATCAAGATAAAATTTTATCTTTCCGAGGTCTTTCATTTTAAATTTCCTTTTCAAATATGCTATTTTCTTTGGAAGCTCTTCTAGAGTTTCAATAATATTCAAGTCATCAACATATACAACTATTATAGCAAATTCAGATTCAGACCTTTTAATAAAAACACAAGGACAGATTGAGTCATTTTTATATCCTTATTTTAATAGGTATTCGCTAAGGCGATTGTACCACATGCGACCTGATTGTTTTAATTTGTATAAGGATTTTTGAAGCTTGATTGAACAATTTTTTTTGAGAACATTTATATGCATCAGACATTTTGAATCCTTCAGAAATTTTTATATAAATATCACTGTCTAATGAGCCATATAAATAGGCTATGACAACATCCATCAGATGCATATCAAGTTTTTCACGAACTGTCAAATTAATAAGATACCTGAAGGTGATTGCATCCACCACCAGAGAATACGTCTCCATATAATCAATGCCAGGCCTTTATGAAAATTCCTGTGCCACAAGTCGTCTTTATATCTTACAATTTCATTTTTCTCATTTTGTTTTTGCACAAAAATTTATTTGTACCCCATTAGCTTTATACTTTCAGGTGTTTGGACTATAAGTCCAAAAACATTGCGTTTTTCAAGTGAAGTCAATTCAATTTTGATTGCATTTTTCCATTTTGGCCAATCATTTCTCTATCTATATTCTTTGACAGATTTTGATTCAAGTTCCTCATCTTTTTGCATTATTTCATTAGCAATATTATAAACAAAAATATTATCGACAATTATATCATTTCGATTTCATATTTTTCTTTATGGGGCGTGACTGACTGAGATCTCTTTATTTTTATTATTTTCAGGTACCTGAACCTCTTCTAAGGTTTTATCAATTGTAATGTCTTGCTGCTCTTCATGAGTAGCTTCCTTCATACTACGATTATTTTGATCATTTGCTTCTCTTTTTTTTCGAGGATTTTTATCTTTGGAATTGATTGATCTATTACGTTTTAAGTGTGGTTTAGACTCATTTGCATTAATCAATTGTCCTATTGAGACATCAACTCGAATGGGAGCATTAGCAGCTGGAATGTGAGATTTTGTTACTCTTGATAGGTCAGTGAATGCATCTGACAGTTGATTTGTAAATAAATTATCTTTTGAACTTTTAGTTCACATTTATTTGTACGAGGATCTAAGTGAGATAATGATAATGCATTTCAATATATATTTTTTTTCAACTGCTTATTTTCTCCCCTAATGTTGGATATATTATTTTATCAAAATGACAATCAACAAATTTTGTTGTAAATAAATCTCTAATCATAGGTTTCAAATATTTTATAATATAAGGAGATTCATACCCAACATATATTACCAACCTTCTTTGAGGATTCATTTTTGTGCATTGTGGTAGAGCAGTTGAAACATATATCGCACATCCAAAATTCTTAGATGGAAAATATTTGGCTATAAACCAAAAATCAATTATAATGAGGAGACTTTATGATTACTTGTGGGCCTTATCCGCACAAGAGCTGTTGAATGCAAAATAGCATGACCCCATATCGAAATGAAAAGTTTTATTCTCATAAACATTGGTCTAGCAATTAATTGGAGGCGTTTAATCAATTATTCTGCTAAATCATTTTGAGTATGAACATGGACAACTAAATGTTCAATTGTTATTTTAGTTGATATACAATAATCATTAAAAGCCTGGGATGTAAATTCACCAGCATTATCAAAATGAAGTGTCTTTATTGTATAATCTGAAAATTGTGCTCTTAACTTTATTATTTGAGCAAGTAATCTCGAAAATGCCAAATTACGAGTTGATAATAAATATACATATGACCATCTTGTAGATGCACCTGTTAAAATCATATAATACTTAAATAGTCCACATGGAGGGTGAATATGTCCACATATATTACCTTATATACGTTTTAGAAATGCAGGAAATTTAATTTCCACTTTAATTGTTGATGGTCTAGTAATTAATTTGCCTTGAGAACATGCAACACAAGATAATTCTTTAAATTGAAGAATCTTTTGGTTCTTCAATGAGTGTCCATATGAATTCTTAATTAGTTTGTACATCATATTAGAATCGGGATGGCCCAACCGATTATGCCAAATAATAAAATTATTTGAATTAGTAAACTTCTGATTTACTATAGTATCTGTTTCAACAGTGCTAATACTTGTGTAGTATAAGCTGAAAGAAAGGGAGGATAATTTTTCAAGTATATATTTTTACCTGATATTATTGTAGTAATATAAAGATATTCAATCTTTTTATCATTTGTAGTCTCAATATGATAGCTATTTTGGCGAATGTCTTTAAAACTTAATAAATTTCTTTGAGACTTACTACAATATAATGCTTCATTAATTATCAAATTTGTTTCTCCGAAAAGTAATAAGTTAGCTTTTTTGAAACCTTCAATTAATCTTGTACTACCAGATATTGTATTAACATTGACTTCATTCATCACCAAATAAGAGATATATTTCTTATCTTTTAAAATAGTATGTGTGGTAGCACTATCTATAAAACATATATCATCGTAATTGATTTTGGATCAATTGATGATTGAAAAATTTTCATATTCTTCAAAAAAGCATACTATAAGAAATTTAAAAAACTAACATAAGAAATTATATTAGAAATGTAGAAGTTAGAAATACATTGTACTTTAATAAAACAGAAAAACATAATTGCAAACAAAAGAAAATAATAACTTTCTTTATAATTCATTCTCCAATAAGGTGATCAATTCTTCAATCAATATTCTCATAAAAATCTTCAGCTCTCAAATGGATAATATCTGAGAGTCCTTTAAAGTCATCATCTTTGTAAGCAAGGTTTGCCTCAATATCATTATATGTATTTGATGGAGCTGCTTCATCATCATCACCTCGAAAAGTACTTACTTCCACATCATTTTCTTTTCTTTTAAGGAAAGCTTGATAAAGTTTGACAAAATGATAAGGCGTACGACAAGCACGTTCCCAATGACCTTTCATATCATATCGGTGACAAATATTAACTTTGCCCTTTAAAGAATTATTTTGAGAACCTTTATTTTTCTCTTATTTATTTTCATCATTATGAGGATAATTATTTCGTCCTCTGCCACGTTCTCGCCCATATCCACGATCATGGCCTCGACCACGACCGCGATAATAATTTTACCTTATTTCAGCCTGATCATGGGCTGCTACAACATTTGCTTCAGAAAATGAAGAAGATCCAGTGAAACAAGCTTCATGATTTTTCATTAACAAAGTATTATTATGCTCTGCCACAAGTAGGCATGTAATCAATTCAAAATATTTCTTAAATCCCTTTTCACGATATTGTTGTTGTAGCAATATCTTAGAAGCATGAAAAGTGGAAAAAATTTTCTCTAGTAAGTCCTCATCAGTGGTGGTTTCTCCACACAATCTTAATATTGAACTTACTTTATGAATAACAGAATTATACTCAATTACGATTTAAAAATCTTAAGATCGAAGGTGTATTCAGTCATATTTGACTTTCGGTAATACCATCAATTCTAGGTGGTGAGATCGGTCCTTCAAGTTGGTCCATAATTCGAGTGAATCTTTCACAGTTAAATATTCAATTTTTAATCCTTCGTGGAGGTGATGACGAAGAAAAATCATAACTTTTGCCTTATCTTGACTAGATGCGTTATTTTCTTGTTTAATAGTATCCCCAAAATCTCTAGCATTAAGGTGAATTTCAACATCACGGACCTATGATAAATAATTCTTTTCGGTAATGTCCAGTGTCACAAACTCAAGTTTTGATAAATTTACATAGTGAAATTAGCATAAAAAGATTAATAAGTTAGATATGATGATATTTTAAAAATAAAATAACCATCTCTAATAAATCTAAATAGAATGATATATTGTTAATAGATTATTATCAAAAGTTGATTTCCTTTAACAATTTATATTTTTTTTGTGTATGTGTTGAGAATCTGAAAATAAATAATTACATAATAAATACGTACCTTATAAGGGATCTCGTACTGATAACGTGTTGTAAATAAATATACTAAAATAAAAAGGAGTGGAGAGAGGCCTATAGTTATAAGAAAATCACTTTATTTTCTTTTTGGTGCGTTTTTACAATGTAGTATGCAATGCATTTTATAGGCAATAGTATGCGTGGTATGTAAAAATACATCCACAAAAGAAATAACTTTTTTCACATGCTATAGTAGTATGTGTAGTATGTGAAGTGTGTGTTGTATGCAAATATCCACAAAAGAAATAGCTTATTTACAATATGTATGATATTTTGTTCATACTGATCTGGACAGCTACTACAAAAATTTTGTCAAAGGTATCTCATTTTGTAGATTGATTTTGAAGTCAAGAAAGATTCTTTATTCATCTTAAAATGTTAGCAGGCTACTGTTTATTTGAAAAAAAAAATTAAATTATATCATCAAATTCTAAAGAGCAAATGGCCAAATATCCCTCCAATCTGTACTCGAATTCTCAACTACATACTCCAACTTTTCGGGGGTTCTATTATCTCCTAAACTATTTAAAAGTAGAATTACTACCCCTTAAAAATTCACACTCAAATTTATAGCAAGGAGTATAATGCACGCATCATGCCACATTAATGTCACGTAATATTACATTTTTTAATATAAAAAACTGATTATTTTTATTTATTATATTTTTTTTTTTCCATTTCATTTTCTTTTCTTTTACCAATTTCTCTTTAAGTTTCCAGCTTTCCCTTTCATAACTCATTCTCAAATCACCTCTAACCTCTTTAGCTTTCCCAGCAAGAAACACAAAAGTAAAGAAGACGACGGAGAAATAGATCTAAGTTTCATTTCAGATTTAAAATTAATTTGGAGAATTACTAGTAAAATAGTATCTGAGATGAAGGTTCGGGAAGAGACACAAATATTAATTTTGATTTAATAATATTGAAATAAAAAAATTGATTGACGCATGCAATGTGGTTATGTCTCCATTAGTGGGTCTGTTATCCAATGAATATCTCTCCATTAATGATAGTAAAGTTCAATTCTCTTGAATTTCTATATTGAGCTACCCCCAAATTTTTCAACTTGTTGGTTGATGGGTCTATTCTCACATATCGAAAAAGTCATTTTCAATGAGTTTTAGCGAGTTATGGTGAAAATGTGTGATTTAAAGGTAAGAAGATATTTGGTGGAAGGACGATGAGGGTGGGAACCTGGTGGTGTAAAAATGAAGCTCACATGGTGAATTGAAGGTAACTACAACAATGGTGCTGTTGAAGAGAAGAAAAAAAGAAAGAAAACACAAATGAAAAAATAAATGGAAAACATAAAAATTTTAAAAATTAGAAAATTAAGAGGTGAAAGAAGGCAAAACAGTTAAAAAATTAAAATGTCTTCACTCTCTCAAAGAGAGTGTACTACACCTTTCGTGCCACCTCAATATTTAGGGAGGAAATAAGTCCATTTTAAATTAGTTTAACGGGTAATAATAGGACTCCAGTGAAGTTAGAGTGTGTAGTTGAGAATTCGAGTGTAGGTTGGAGAGGCATTCGATCATTTTCTCAATTCTTAGTATTATGAGATGAGATAATTTAGAGAATTCTGTATATTTTTAATTGAGTAGGATAACTGATTATACACACGATTGTTTATAACAAATTATAAGAAAATAGGGAGATGGTATAACTAACGTATGACACTAAGCCATATATCCTAAAATATAGCTAACTGAACTTATCTATCCTAATTTATCTCTAACATTCCCCCTCAAGCTAAGAAGGTTTGTCCAAGATTCATAGCTTGCCTTTGATGAATTGAAGACAACTGGTGGACAAGGGCTTAGTAAATATATCTGTTAATTGATCGAAAGAGGATATGAATTGCACTGATATACAACTAGCCTGGACTTGTTCTCTGACGAAGCAAAAATCAATATTCTTCATTCGAGCTTTAAAACATGGATTAACTACCAGATATGAAGATTCAATATTGTCACACCAGATGATCATGGGGTGACAGGTTGGTTGTTTAAGCTCTTGAAGAAGAGAACAAAGTCAAATTATTTCTGTTGTGGTATTGGCGACTGATTAATATTCGGCCTTGATTGATGATCGAGCAACTGTTGATTGCTTCTTAGCTAAACATGATATTAGATTCCATCCCATATACATAACAAAATCTCCCGTAGATCTCCTATTATCTTGGTTTTCCCCCAACCAACATCACAAAATACCTGAAGTTCGGAGTTGGTTGAGTGAGTAGTAAACAGTTCTTGATGCAAGGTTGCTCTGACATACCAAAGAACATTTTTGCAGGTTGTCTAGTGAGTAGTTGTTGGTGCAGATAAAAATTGGCATAATTTGTTCACATCAAATGTCAACTCAGGACGATTTAGATAAATATATTGTACTGATCCTACGACTCTCCTGTAAATCTTGGGATCAACCAGCGATTCGTCTTCATGAAGTTACAGATTGCATGTTCTAGTCATAAGAGACTTGACAGATGTGGCATGTTCCATATGAACAGTTGTGAGAAGATCCTAAAGATATTTTTTGAGAAAGAATAATACCATTGTTGAGATATATAACTTCAATTCTCAGGAAATATGTTAATTATAGTTCATTACTGATAAATTAATGATGAATTCTATAGCTAAAAGCAGAGAAGTTTTCCAAGATCTCGCAACTTGAATTCTTTGGACAACTAAGTTATGTAGGTGTGAATTGCATTGCATTTAAGCCCTGTGATGATAATATCATTGACATAGACGAGGATATAAAGAACATCACTTTATTGTATTTGATAAAAAGAAAGGAGTCAGTATGAGAGCCTGCAAAATTAATGGTTAGAATATAAGAACTCGGTCTGTAAAATCAAGCCCGTGGGATTTGTTTAGGGCCATAAATTGATTTCTTCAGTTTACACACATAATCAATACATCGTAGATCAATAAATCCTGGAGGTTGAGATACATACACATCCTTTTACAAGGTTCCATTGAGAAATGCATCCGAAATGTTCAATTACTGAAGAGTTCATTTATTGGAGATTGTCAAGGAAAGAATAACTTGGACTGTTGTAGTCTTGATAATCGGACTGAAAATGACATCATAATTTGTTTCCTCAACTTGATTATAGCCTTTGGCTACCAAGCGAGCCTTGCAACACTCAATACTATCATTAAAATGGTGTTTGAGTTGAAAAATTCATATGCAACCTATAATATTAAAGTTTGATGATTTTGGAACAAGTTCCCGTGTTTGATGTTGCACCAAAACAATCATTTCAGAGGTCATGACTTCTCCCCATAATGGAACTTTGAGTGCTTTTGTATAACACATTGATTCCGAAAGAGTAATCGAGAAAGATTGAACTTTACCATCCCAAACAGACATGAAAGTTAATATTTTTTTCTTAGAATTTAGCCTCAAAATCATTGAGTGACCGCGTTCAGGTGGTTGTGATGATTCAATAAGGGTTGGAAGGACAGACAAGTGCTATTGTGCAGGAAAACTAATAGAATCTTGAGAAGCAATAGAAGATGACAAGCTAGAATCAGAGTTATTATTATTAGAAGGATCTAAAGGATTAGATGAAAGTGTTGAATATGATAGTATAATTGAGTTAGGTGGCAGTGTTGACGCAATTAAGGTGACCCAAGGAGTGGAATTAAATTATTCTAGAGGAGTGCCTATAATAGAGGAATTAGACAACTTTTTTTCCTTATGTAGAAAATGAATTTCATCAATACATACATGTCTACTAAGATAAATTTTATTATCATGAGGATTAAAATAAACATACCTGTGATGGTCTTTGGCATACCCAAGAAAATCACAAGTTACAGTTCTGTAGGAGAACTTGTGTTGATTGTAGAATCGTAACAAATGATAGATAATGTAGTCAAAGACACAGATAAATCCATAATCTGGTGGAGTTTTATGAAGTTTTTTCAAATGGGGAGACATGTTAAAACACTTGAGTTGGGATCCTGTTAATTCAACAGTGTAGTGAATTCTAAAATCTAAATGAAACTGCAGTATAAACAAGCAGAGTAAGACATGTATCCACTAGGTGTCAAAATTTTCTTTCAACTTGACCATTTTGCTGGTGGGTATGAGGGCAAGTAATGTGATGTTGAATACCATTTTCCTTTAAATAAGTATTAAAGATACGAAATTCACCACCTCAATCTGGTTGAAAATTAATGATTTTAGTTTGAAATTATTTTTCAACCAATTTATGAAATTCAACAAAAGTAGAAAGAACTTCATGTTTTGTTTAATTAAAGATAATCAATAATAACGAGAGAAGTCATCCACAAATAGAACAAAATACTTTTCTCCCAAAAAGGATAAGTTGAGCATGGCGTAAAGTAGCAAAAAGACTTGGAGTAGTTAATGTCGTTGCTGCTATAAAGGTGAAATCTGAAAGTTAAGAAGAAGAAGATTTCATGGTAGGCTCTGATACCATGTTACAAGAGGAGGTAATTTAGATAATTCAGTATAATTTCTATTGAGTAGGATAACTGTATATATACACAATTGTTACAATAAATTATAAAAAAAATAGGAAGATAGTATAGTTATCGTATGACACTAAGCCATGTATCCTAAAATATAGCTTACTAAACTTATCTATCCTAATTTATCTCTAACACTTAGAAATGATTTAGTTATTTCATTCATTAATAATTAATTTCATTTATACATTCATTCGTGTTAGCAGAACCTTATAATTATCATAATTTATCCTGTGACATTATTTAAATCTTCACTACTTACTAGCATTCAACATTTTTAAGAGTATCATATGTGAGCATTCATTAAGTTTAGTGACATATTTAAGCCTTTTTGTCATCTTCAAGAGAGGAAAGTTTAAGTATCTTAGGGCAATAATCTAAGAAATGAAAAAATTGATAATTATGTTGCATACCATATTGGTATTGAGTGGATGAAATTAGGCTTATTTTGTATGTTTCGTATGATAAAAATGTGCCACAAAGAACTAGAGTAAGTTCTATAAAGTGATTGTCAAACCAACTTTATTTTATGAAGCGAAGTATTTTTAGTCGATCAAAAACTTACAAATTCAGGAAATGAAAGTAGCAGAAATAATGATGTTGAGACAGATATGAACATATTATAAGAGATAGGATTAGGAACAAAGATACTCAGAATAAGGTGAAAATGATCTGATGAATAAGATTAGAGGAACAAGACTTTACACACATAAAATGAGACACAGATGCACTAGTAAAAAGTGTGAGAGGTTAACTATGATGAGATAAGAAGGGATAGAAGTAAGTCGAAGAAGCATTGTGGAGAGTTGATTAGATAGGACATGACACAGTAACAGTTTACTGCAAAATGACCTATGATAGGAGGATATGAAGCTTGAGTATTAGGGTAGAAGGTTAGTAGGTAGTCGAGCATCAACAAACTAATTTTCCTTTTCAGTGTTGTTATTATTATTCTCCTAGTATCTTATTCTTTAAAATTTATTATTATTTTTTTGATTCGATTATCGTATTATGTGTTGTTGCTACTATATCTTTCTTAAGATTTCATATACACCATCTCCTAGACTCCACTAGTTAAATTTCACTAAATCTATTGATATGTTAGTCGAAAATAGTAAATATTTTGTGAAGTTAGTCACAATACACGTAAGTTGGTCCAAGTACTAGGGGTCGTTTAGTAGAGTGTATTAACAAAAATAATGCATCCATAATACTAGTACCTTATTTGACTCATTCTTTTTAGCTAATGTATAACTAATTACACTTGAACCTACGAATTCACCAATTATGAGTTGAGCGCTTTAACCATTCAGCCTTTGTTGTGTATTGAAGTGTGTATTACTAATACCTCAAATTAATGCATGGTATTAATAATACAATGGATTTCAATGCATGTGTTATCATGATTAAAGATGTATTTGTCCCTTAAAATCGTCTCCATATCCTTTCCATCATAGTGGAGAGTATTTTTGTAACCAACTATTCCCATTTTTAAAAGAAAAATATGCAATCTATGTCATTTTTAATACATTAACAAAATATTCTATAAAAAATTTTTAGAATAACTAATATAAATGTTAATATTATTAATACACAATATTTTACGCTATTTATGACCCGGGGTCGTTTGGTAGAGTATATAAGAACAATACAGAATATAGTGTATTAGTAATACTTGCATAAGTAATACTTGTATTAGTTATGCATGTATTATTTCTTATACATTATTTGGTTTGATGTATAAGAACTAATACATCTTATAAAATTTCTATAAAAGAAGTGTTTGTTTATAAAAATACCCTTCTTCGACTTTGTACATTTCTTTTGCAATAAAGTTTTTTGCCATCTCAAATATAATTAGTATTGTTGAACTAGTGTATAGAGATTTAGGATTAATTGTAAGTCCTTCGTCTTTGTGCATGAAATGTTATGCCGACGGATTAACATAGTCGAAACAAAAATAAAATACAAGATATAGTCTCAAGATTATTTTTAATCTTTTTAAAGACCCTCGAAGCAAAGCAAAAATACTTTGCAGTTATTTAAATCAACTATTCATTGTTGTAAATTAAAATGGTGGGAAAAGAAATTGTGAAATGTTTTGAGAAGATTCACTGTTGAAAATTAAAATATCGGAAAAAAAATTGTGAAATATTTTGAGAGAAAATTGAGATGTATTAAGGTCATTTAATAAGTTAATACAAATGTTAAAAATCTTTGTATTACTAATACATAAGAAATGGAGTGTATTACTAATACACACTTCAATACACAATAGAGTGTACAAGGTACTAGTAATACACATTACATGTATTATATTTTTGAATACACTCTGCCAAACGATCCTAGGGGTCGTTTGGTAGAGTGTATACGAATAATATTGAATAAGGTATATCAGTAATGCTTGTATTATTAATGCAAGTATTAATAATGCTGGTATTAGTTATTCACACATTATTTTTTACACAACGTTTGGTTTGATGATTAAAGATAATACATATTTATATAAGTTTTATAAGAGTATGTTTGTTTACCAAATTACCCTTCTTTAATTCTTTCTTGAACTCTTTCTTGTACATTCTATTTTCAACGCGTACAAGACTAGCAACAGTTATACTCTGTAGAAACGAAACACTCACTTTCCATTTATTCTCTTAATTCAAAAATCTTGGCAATGAAATGAACGGAATTATAGTTAAAAAGAGGAAGAACTCGGAAAACAAGAATAATCAAGCGAAGTAGCCGTTACAGAACTCAAAAAGAGAAGAATAATCAACTCGAAAAATAGGTTATGATGCCTCTGCATATATGGTGAGTTTTGCTTATTTCATCTTTAATTTCTCTCCAAAGTTTTTGCATCAAAGCGATTCGCTTGAATATTAATATGTTTTTGTAGTCAGTGAAAACTAAAGATGTAGATAAGAATGGGCACAAGGTATTGTAAGTGCTATTGGCATACTCAATCAAACTTGTCGCACGGGGTTTACCTAGTGTGGTTTACATCTCCTGTGTGGTTTGTGAGCTATTGCACAGTGAGGGATTTATCCAGTGTGCACACAGTGCTCACCCGAAGGGCAGAGGCTGTAGCGGCTGCGAATTTTCCAAAAAAAAAAAAAACCGCACTGCATCACTTTTAAATTCGCATAAACCCGCCCCACATTCATATCCGCGCATAATTGCACCGACCCATGTTTTTATTTTTTTCTTTTTTTGAAAAATTCGTAACTCCATTGAAAATTATAATATTTTCAAATCTACAACTAGGAAATAATAATTAATTTCTATTATATCACTTTTCACTAAAAAATTGTCAAAAAGTATAACATGTACAAGTACTGATCAAATATCATTTTTTTATTAAAATGAATAAAGATGTTAAAAAAGTTATTATAAAATTATTTATTTGTAGTGTTATACATGTCGTTTTAAGTATCATAAAATTTTAAGTAAAGAATACATATAATTTTAGGTATATTCACGAGAACAATATTAATTTTTTTTTTTTTAATTTAAACCCGCATATATCCACAATCCGTACCGCACCACACCATTTAAAAAAAACTTACTTTTAACCCACCCTGCACTGCATAACTTAAAACCCGCCCTACCCTCCATACTTAAAATTCGCACTGTACCGCATCTGCACCGCTCCATTGCCATCCCTAATATCATAGAAAAGGAACAAGAATAAAATGTGGTAGGAAAAAAATGCAGGAAGATAATTTTAAGAGGCAATAATAACATTTCATAGGTTAAACATGTATTAAAAATTTTGTATTATTAATACATAAAAAATAGTGTATATTAATAATATACACCTTAATACATAATAATATATATACATAATCTAAAAAAATATCAAATATTATACTATTAATATATAAAATATTATACATATATTATATTTTTAATACACTATACCAAACGACCGGAAGTAAGTTACACCACCATCACAAGACAGAAGAGAAAGAAGCTTTCACACATACCTTCCTTCTAAGACACCCATTCACGCACTCCCTACTTCCACCCATCTTTCTCCTCTCAACTCCCAAACTACAAGCCAAGAATTTCCCCTCCAACAATATGTCTTCTCCATAATAAAATATATTCTACAAATGGAAG
Organism: Capsicum annuum; assembly: GCF_002878395.1. NCBI lineage: Eukaryota > Viridiplantae > Streptophyta > Magnoliopsida > Solanales > Solanaceae > Capsicum > Capsicum annuum. Next base: position 169,879,860 of record NC_061115.1, on the reverse strand, counting down.
GAACAACAACAAAACCCCCACAGCAAATCTCCGAAATGTTTCACAAATTTGCTAACGTTGTCAAAACCAAAACCTTCGAACTCTTCGCCGACGACAACGAAGACAACTCCAACACAGACAACAACAACACTGATGATGTCTTCACTCTCCTTAACTCCACCGAAGAATTTATCCCCGACCAAAAAGTCGTTGTAATCAAACCCGATTTCTGCAAATTCCCTCAATTAACCAACAACTTCACTAAATCCCTTATTTCTTCCCTCTTCGCTGCTATTTCTTCATTTGAAGCTTCATATCTTCAGTTACAAACAGCTCATGTACCATTTGACGAAAATGCCCTTGAATCAGCTGATAAAGTTTTGGTCTCAATTCTTCAGAAATTAACTGAAATGAAGAGTTTGTATAAGGATTTTAGGAAAAACCCTTGTTGTAATATTGATTTTCTTGGCGGGTCAGAATTGGAATTTCAGGTTCAGGAGCATCAGAGCAAGCTTAGAGTTTTGGAGACTATGGTAAATCAGTTGTTAACTTATATGGAATCTAAAGATGAAGAAGTTTCAATTTTGAAGAAAAAATTGGAAAAAATTCAAGATTTTAATTCGAATTTATCGAAAAAATTGAAGAATAGTAGTGAGGTATTGTGTACAATTCGTGTTTTTGAATCTATGTTACGCGATTCGATTAAATCAGTGAATAAATTTTGTAAGTTGTTGATGGAGTTAATGAAAAGGGCAGGTTGGGATTTGGAGAAAGCTGCAAATTCTGTGTATTCTGATGTTAATTATGTAGAGAAGGGGCACTATAAATATGCGTTTTTGTCATATATTTGTTTGGGAATGTTTAAGGGATTTGATCAGGAAGACTTTGGTGTGAGTGAGGAAGAAATGTTGTCAAATGGATCCTTATCGTTTGAGAATGATTATAATTTGAAACTATTACTTGAGCATGTTTCATGTAATCCAATGGAGACTTTGAGTAAGAATCCTAGTTGTGCATTTTCAAGATTTTGTGAGAAGAAGTATGAGCAGATAATTCATCCTACGATAGAATCATCAATTTTCCGAGATTTGGATGGAAAGGAAGTTATATGTTCATGGAAGTCGTTAAGTGTGTTTTATGAGTTGTTTGTGAGGATGGCTAGTTCAATATGGTTGCTTCATAAGCTGGCTTATTCGTTTAATCCTGTAGTTGAGATATTCCAAGTTGAGAGTGGGGTGGACTTTTCGATGGTGTACATGGAAGATGTTACAAGGAAAAGTCAGCTCCCACTGAGCAAAACGAGGCCGAAGGTGGGATTTACTGTGGTGCCTGGGTTTAAAATTGGGAGGACAATCGTTCAGACACAGGTTTATCTAACTGGTTTAAAAGGCATGGAAGGGTAAACAAAGACATCTGTACAGTCGTCTGGAGTTTCTTTGCTTTATTATGTGTTCCCACTGACCTAAACCAAGAGATTCATAGTGCTCCTTTTGACAGCTAACTCTCTTTGGTACCTGAATTCAAAGAATTCTTGTCAAAGTGATAGACGCTGCTATTGCCGAGGGATAAGCCATCTTATATCATTGCAGAAGTTGGTGTCCTTGCCGGCATGGATTGGTATCGATGCCTTTTGCTATTGTCGCTAGTAAGTGGTCACTAGTTAGTCTAATTTGTCTGTTTGCTTGCATAGAATTTCTGTTTCCATGGTTTCTGTTAGTCCTATGAGACTTTTGTAAACCACTGCTTTTATGGTTTTCTTTTTGTTTTGGTTACTTTTAAAATTAGGGAGGTGGATGAGGTGTTGGTGGTGAGAGTACAGCATAGTACATGATCGAATTGTATGCAACTCTTTTAATGTCAAAATCAACTGTAATTTCAACTGTCGAACGAATTCTTTTCTTTCATTCTTTAGCTTAGCTACTAGTTTTAGAAGTGTCCATTTGCTTTAAATAAGTGTTCGTTCTCTGGCCACGTCTATTGATTGCGACCTCGGTCATTGATAGTTTGTGGGCTTCATCAACTGTTTCTAGATTGGTTTATTTTTAAATGTAGATTCACATATATCAGAGGTCTTATCTTGTATGATATATGTTCTCAGACTCACGAATTGGCTATCTTGATATAAAGTTTGTGTTTCTCTCTTACCTTTCCACATATGCATGAAGGATAATTAGCTATAATTAGATGCTCTCTTCTCTATCAATAATTCATTTTTAATAGGCATGACCTGTGGTTTTCTTATCAAAAAAAAAAAAAAGTGGCATCAGCCATGGTTTACTTTGAATATATTATTGTAAAGAAACATAAGCAGAACTAAAATCAATGGCAAACTTGCTAATCTGAGTGAAGGAATTGCTTGACAGTTTAAGAAAAAAGTTTTTTTTTTCAAAATTGATATTTTTATTTTGACTAACATTTTCATTTGTATTCAAATTTAAAAGAAGTAATTTGCTTGGTATAATCCACGGTTTTATTTTATATACATTATAAAGTAGTACAACGTCCCTCCGATGCATCCGAAATGGTTATCTCATATCCCTTTTTCTTTTCGAAGAAACATAAGCAGAACTAAAATCAAAGGCTTGTTGCTAATCTGAGTGAACGAATTGCTTGACAGTTTTAAGTATTTGCTTTTTTGCTTCTCTGATCATTCTCAATACCATCAAAGTTGCCCAAGAGAACGGGATATTAACACTGATTAAATTCATTTCCAAGTGATTAATTTTGTGGGCAATACCAGAGCAAACACATGCGTTATTTGTATCCACTGTGAGTACTCACTTATAAGCAAAAGATTATTGTTTAGGACTGTGAGTAATTTATTCAGCTTTATCTAACTGGCTGGAAATGTATAATTGTGTTGTACTTTTTGAATGTCCTCCCATGGGTGCATCTTTATAATGCAGTTGTTAGCACATGTATTTTTCTGATAAGATTGTGTCGGGCCAGCACAATGCGTGAAACCCAGACAGACGCAAGCATTTGTCTACGTAATTTTAAGGCGCTTTGATCTGGACGACTTTGGTTTTTGTATGACAAGGAAATTTTCTGTAATTGCAATGGTTCGGTATCTGGTGAAATGGTTGCTTACTATTACTTGGGCATGCTTATGTAACCCGATGAAAGCTTTGAGTAGGAATGCAAGCTGTCTGCTTTTCGAATTTCCAGTATAAGCAAAATAATTCATCCTCCAATAGGATCTTCAAATTGCAGCAATTTGGATGAGAAAAAGGCATAATGAAACACATGAAAGGCACTAAGCGTGTTTTATGAGTTGGTTGTAAGGATGGATGTGCATATGGTTGCTTCATAAGCTGGGGATATGCATTTATTTCCGTACCTGAGATATTCCAAGTTGCGAGTAGGCTGGACTTTGGAATCGTTTACATGGAAGATGTTACAAGGAAAATACTTATTAAAAGAAAGATGTTATGCGGAAAAGTGAATTCCTTTTGAGCAAGTCGAGGCCAAAGGTGGGATTTAATATTATACCTGTTTTTGTGATTGGAAGGTGAATCATTTAGACTCAAGTTTATATAACTAGCTTTGGATGCAGAGAGGTGTGTAAAGAAAGAGAGTATAGTGGTGTTGTGCAAGTTCTTCGTTTCATTTCTCCGACTTAAAACTGTGAGATTGAGTACATTACATCTGTCAACAAACTCCTTTTGGTACTATTATCCAAACAATTTATGTCAAAGTGATAGATCCTTCTACGTTGAAGGGACATTCGTCAAAGGCGCTGTCCCTTGCCGGACAGGATTGGTATGGATTTTCTTGTCATGGCAGAAGCTGGTTACTGGGTGACCTAATTTGTGTATTTACTTGCTTAGAATTTCTATTTTCACGGCTTCTGGTATGTCCTATAAAATGTCTGTACACCTCTGGTTTATGGGGTTTCATTATTGTTTTCTTTATAAAGTGATAGATGCTGCTACTGCAAGAGCCAATTGTCAATGATTGTATCCCTTTCTGGCCAGGATTTGTATGGGTGTTTTCGTTGGTTGTTCTAGCAATTGGTTACTAGTTAGTCCAATTTGTATTGGACTAATTAATTTCAATGACTTGTATAAGCCTGCGTCCACGAGGTAGTGGTATCTGCATTCTCTCTACCTTCCCAGACCCCAATCTATCTATGGGATTTCAGTGGGTGGGTATATTGTTGTTGTTGTTAGTCTAATTTGTGTATTTGCTCGCCTGGAACTTCTGTTTCCAAGGCTTCTGTATCAGTGAGTTTGCCGTCATGGTCTCTAGTAGCAAGTATGCTTGTAAAAGTGGTCTTTGACAGCACTGTTTCTTCAAGTAGATCATAGAGATGCGTATCGCTCCTTTTGCTATTATTTCATACTAAAGTTTTGAATTCTGATCATACGATTTAGTATTGAACTTTTGGCTTCTCAGTGATTTAATTTCCATAATAAGTTCCATGTGCAATTCTATTGTGAGAACGAACTTGTAAGCAAAAAAGAGGGATAAGAAGAGACGTGTGTTCGTCTTACTCTTTTAGATGGAGGTTTGAAGTCAACATCCAGTTTTCCATTTTCTTTGCTTGAAATTCTGTTTGTCTGGTCCTCTTTCTGTGTATATGTAATGACTCTACAAATTTTCATGTTTTAACCCATCTGGTAATTTTTAGACATTATTTTATAGTAATGGGCTAAATTAATATTTTCTTAACTCTTGACACTTATGTATAAGAATAAAATTAAAGCGGGAAGGGTTTACAATTACTATTTAATAATAATATCAGCAATTTGGAACAAAAGAGAATGACAGTTACCAACTTTACAACCCCTCCATCGCAACCTTGAAAGAGTTTCTCCCAAAACTTGGTTCAGGTATGTAATTTTTGCTATGATTAATGGATGTTTTTTTTTAGTCTAGTGGCTACGGTGTCCATTCCATGAAAGCATGAGGTGGTGTGAAGTTCTTGAGAGTTGGGCAGAATGAAAATTACGCAGAATAGTAATTTTGTTAGGTACTCTTAATTTCAACTATTGTTTGTTGTTTTAAGATAATAGTCGTCTTATTGTATAATGATTACATGAAACAATTTGCTTATTTGGCCAATGATATTAGAAAATTGTTAAAGGTCAGGCAGATTACATAATGGGTGATGCAGTTTCGAGGAATTGAAGTACGGTACTACGATTTACCGTTTAGTGTGTCGCTTTAGAGTCTGAAATTTAGAAAAAAATAAGTTTTGGGTTTATGATCTTTTTAGGGTAAGAAATTTATTAAGTCGAGAATGTTGTATTTGGTTAGATTGAATTCGTTCAGAGGTAATTAAAAGGGCCAAAGCTTCCATCTGATCCTTTTGGCTTCGAGTTAATTTCACGGATCTTCTTTTAAGCCAAGTTGAGACTTTTCTTAGATTTTTTTCAAAACGTTTATTTGAATATTTGTTAGTTGTGTATAATGGGAGTAATGGAAATTGGAGGTCCGTATAGGTGATTGTGACGAGCATCTATGCGGGTACTGGTGTTGTCTGAGGGGATAAAATAAGTTAATTGTATGTTTAAACTGTTTTTCCCTATTTGCTAGCCGGATGGACTGATTTGTTATGGTAAGTAAATTATTGAAAAAGTTAGCTAAAGGTGATACTCTTACTTGATAAGTTGAGTTGACTTTGAAATTGGTGTCTGATCTGGTTTAAGACACAAAGTGCTTTGCTTGACTTTATTGATGATTTGGGGGCGGAGTTGCACGCCTGCACATCATGCATTGCATTTCATATGGGATCGGAGTGCACACCTGCACAATATTATATATATTTATTGGGATCGGAGTGCACGCCTGCACAATATATTGATTGGGATCGGAGTGCACGCTTGCACAGTACATCGACCTTGTGAGTCCCCCATGGGTCCTGACCTTGAAGCCATTGCTTGGTACGTGAGTACATAGCATATGCATTGCATTGCATTGATTTAATTGGTTCAGATTGGTTAAAGTGTATTTGTTAACCTTGTACTTATTGTATATGTGTTATTTACTTCACTAGCTGAAAAATTCTTGGATTGTGTTATGATATCATTATGACTGTTAAACTTGACTATTCAATTAGATTAAGGTAGTTTTCCTAAGTGCAGGTTGTATGTTTTCTTTAATGATTTACGTGGTATCGCTTGTCAAATTAGGGTCGGTTGACTATACTTGTTGAGTGCACGTGGTTCTGTACTCACTCTTGCTTTTTCTGCACTCTACGTACAGGTACAGATCTGACGACCTCCAGATATTGATTCTTGTGGTTCCTTCTTTACTAGCATCATTGGAGATTCGAGGTAGCTACTACTGGTTTTAGAGACTACTAAAATCTCCTTCAGCCCTATCCTTATGCATTTTCCGCATTTTGAAAGACTCAAACTTTCTTTTGGTTCTGTATTTAGTGACTTGTATTAGTGATTTCCAGACCTGAGATTATATATGTATTGATTTTACCAGCCTATTAATCTACTTATGAGATCATTCGGAATTGGTTATGTTCTTATTTTCTTCCGCTTCTTTAAGTTTGAGATGTTGTTCTTGGAATTGAGTATTTGACTTACATATTACAGAGGATGGAATAGGTTCCATCATGGTCCCGAATTTCGGCCATGACAGAGGGTATCAGAGCCCCAGGTTCATTGGTCTCACTAATACTAGCCGAGTCTGGTAGAGTCTCATGGATCGGTGCAGAGACGTCTGTTACTTATCTTTGGGAGGCTCTAGGACTTTAGGAAATATTCATTTTCTTCTCTCTCTTATCATGCAATGTTGATTCTTTAACTTTAAATATTGAAATTCTTATATTATTCTCTCTCAGATGGTGAGGACTCGTGCACCTCAAGATTGCGTTCAGGAGCCCTCACTAGCCCCCAAGCCGATTGCTCGAGGGGGATACCTAGATGGGGTAGGAGACGTGGTAGGGGCAGAGGTCATGGTAGAGAGAGAACTTGAGGAGCTGCTCAGATTCTTGGTAGGGCAGGGTCTCTCAAGGTTGAGTTTGAGGCTGGTGATGATGGTGTTCAGGTTCCAGCCGATAACGTGGGCCCAAGTTAGACACCACCAGGATTTGTTGCTGCATCACATCTTCAGAATACCTTGGATAAAATGTTTTGGAGACTATAGTTCACGGAGGCTGTAATACCCCATACTTTTCCTAGCTTAAATTCGCTCCTAGAATGTCAGGCAATTTCTTCAAATATGTATACCATTTATTTCATGCGGTATTTTTAAGATTTTGACTTTTTATTATGTGGAAAATTGAATAAGCTTTCCATCGATACCAAATTCGCCTAATTCCGACACTCGGTGAAGAAGTTAGGGTGTTTTTAGTAAAACAGTGTGCCACCTGAACTTTCAGCGCGTCACGGAGAAGGAAAAATCCGCAATTGTCAAATTCCAGTGGCCCTCCGCGATAGCACCGCATCGCGGAGAAGCCCATTTTCCCAACTGTCCCATTTCAGTAAGACTCCGCGATTCTGACACGTCGCGCCAAGGGCCAAAATGGCAATCCAAGGGGCACTGCGATTGTGGCCCGTCGCGGTGAGCACCCAGTTCCCGTTCGTCCTTTTTCAGTGAACCACCGCGATTGTGGTGCATCGCGGTGGCCAACCAAATCGAAAAAAATATTGCGTTTTTCAGTTCTGACTTGAAGTTTATAAAGGGCTCTTTGGTTTTTTTCAAGCCCCAGATCCTAAATAACAGAGAATTTAACCCATTCAAAGCATCATATTCACTTTTCATCTATTCATTCTCAAAAGAAAAATCCTAAAGCTCAAACTTTCTCCCCAAGAAATCCAAGATTCCACCATTACTTTTCCAAATTGATTCAAGATTCAAGATTCCTAGACCAAGACCACCAAGAATCATCAATCAAGAGCACAAATAGAATTCCAAAAGCAAACTTGTTCATCTAGTTCATCATCCAAGGTATGTGGGGTTTGAACAGGGATAATTCTTTCATCCTTGTGCCCAAAACTTTATTTTATTTACAAATTTACTGCAATTTATATGATTTCTTATGAAATTCAAGTTAGGGTTTATACCCATTATCATTCTCTGCAAGATTATGAGATTTTCAATGATTTAGAAATTGAATTACATGAGTATGTTTATGTTTATGTTTTTATGCACATTGCTGAAATTTCCAGATTTTAAGATGATTTATGAATGTTTATGTTACCAAGCATGAATTTTGGGATGTTTTTATCATGAGATTAATACATGGGTTATTCAAACCCTATGTAAAGATTGTTATTCAAAGAATTGTTGTGCTATAAGCACCCCATGATTAGAATATTTTCAGAATATTGAGAAAGATTTGACCTTTTGATATCAGAATAGATTTGAAGTTCACTTTATAGATTCAGATTTAGATTTACAGTTGGTTTTCATTATAAAACATTAGATTACTTTTAAAGTGGATTTTCTTAAGATTTTGAGCATAAGATTGGGAGTATTATTTAGCACCGAGCGGAGAGTGTGGCATAAGCTTGCCCTATCTTCCACAGAACTACGTGCCACCGTAGGTACAAATTCAGATTATTCCCACTTCTACGTGGATGACTCAGATTGTGATCACACAGATTAGATTGTTCTATTCCGATGGCAAGGGTAGAATAGCCCTAACCTTACGGGGGCTTGTTGTGAGACACCATGGATGCTTACATGGTGTATATGTTGGTTAGAAGAACCTCCCAAAGGATGTCCCCTACTCTTAAAACAGTCCATTGGTTTAAAGCCTTCAGATAAAGTGTTTTCCTTAAAGTTTTAAAGCTTTCAGACTATCGATTTTTTTAACAGAAAGAATAACAGAAAAGCTTTTAGAAAACTAAGTGTAAAGGCTCTCAAATTTTACTCAGATTATGTTTTAAAGAAAGATAGTAACTTCAAATTTCTTCTTTTAGAATTCAGATTTTAGAAGTGAGTCCTTTCTACACTTAGATAATATGATTTAAAGACAGATTATTAGCACAACTTTTAGAACTAAATGTTATGTCTCACTAGATTTGCAAGTATGATTTATTTCTCGTAATTATTATTTTTAATATTTCAGATATTCCAGCTTATGTGAGTCATTTACATTTAGCATGCATGATTTTATAAACTGTGATGATATTGTTACTTATGTATTTCACCCCCGTATACTCAGTACATCCTCAAATTACTAATCCTTATGTCTACGTGCTACATTATCTCATAATGTAGGTATCAGCTCGGTTGTAGCACGTATACCATAGTTAGATAGTTGCAGATTCCAGTCAGCCGATGAAAAGTCCTCCTACTTCGGGGACTTTAGTTAGATGTTATTGATGTACTTTGTTTTCTTGTTCATATGTATTGATTAGTGATAGTTGGATTCGCATCCCAGCTATCTATAGTCAGTATAGTAGAGGCTTCACAGATGTTAGTTAGAGTTAGTTGTGTATTTTTAGTCCCTCTTTTCAGACTTTATCAGAATGTAAAAGTTTTATTAATTTTATATTTTTCCAGATTTCATCATTTTTATGTTTTCGCACAGTAATCTCAGTCATTTTATACATATTATCCAGTTGCTTATGAGTTATGCCAGTAGAAGGGTTAGCTTAGGACCACTCATGGTTCTAAGCACCGTGTGACATCTAAGGACAGATTTTTGGGGCGTTACAGAGGCAGATCACTTGGTACTTCGCAGGGTCACAAGTTAGGGTGGGGGCGCAGACCCCAGATCAACAACCTATTCTGATCTATCAGGGTCTAGTGGTTCAACCAGAACCGTGGTATGATGGTATGCCTTTACCAGGGGTTGGAGCTACCGATGAAGTTATGGCAGTTATGTCGGATGAGGAGCAACAACGGTTTGAAAGGTTTAGACAGATGGACCCACCACAATTTTAGAGTGATCTGCGTGGGGATGCCTATGGGTTTCTAGTCATTTGCCATGAGAGACTTCAGAGTGTGGGGTTGGTTGTCTCCCACAGGGTTACTTATACTGTCTTACAGATGGGTGGTCCTGCAAAATAGTGGTGGCACTCTTATATTGACACCAGGCCAGTAGGTTCTCCACCGATAAATTGGGCTATATTCGCATAAGCCTTCCTTGATAGATTCGTTCCTTGTAGCTTGAGGGAGGAGCGTAGGCACCAGTTTGAGAATTTAACACAAGAGGGTATTTTTTTGGATGAGTATGAGAGACTATTTTATGCCTTAGCCCATTATGCTATGGTGATCTTGCCAGACGAGGTCGAGATGATCAAGAGGTTTATGAGGGGTTTGATACTTAGGATCAGAGAGGTCGTGTTTGCTGTAGCCCAATCTGGGGCTTCTCTTCAGAGGGTGTTTGAATCGGCAAAGAAGTTTGAGTTGATGCATCGTGAGGATTATGGGGATCTGAGGGACAAGAGGTCCTATACTTCAGGTCGATTCAGTGGTACCTCATCTGGAGGTAGAGGTTCTTTCAGAAGAGATTTTCGCCCTCAACATGGTAGGCCAGATCAGGCAGCGATGCAGATAGCTGAGGGTGGATATTTAAGTCAAAGTTTTTATAGTTCGATACAGGCTCCACAGGGTTCATCTCAGTGTATTTTCGGCCATTGTGGCCATACCGGATATTCAGGTCCTTCTCTATAGTTGGTGGCTCCTAAGTCTTGTAATGAGTGTGGTAGTCAGGATCATTTTCGGAGAGATTGTCCAGCATACAGGCAGAGGTGTCCATAACAGAGTTATCTAACCCCTATTAAAGCAGTAGCGCCCCCAGTTGGGGGAAGAGGTAGATTTCAAAGAGGTAAAGATGCACTACAAATTGGTAGGGTAAGTGGTAGAGGGCTGACTCAGCCGATAGGTGACAGAGCTCATTGTTATGCCTTTCTAGGGAAGCCTGAGGCAAACATTACAGGTATCATCTCTGTCATCGTCCTACTTCGGTATTATTTGATCCTGGCTATACTTTTTTCTATGTGTCTGCATACTTTGCTTCTAGCTTTGATATGAATTGTGAGTCTATGGCTATGCCTATTCGTGTCTCTACTCTAATAGGTGATTCCTTAATGGTGGATCAGGTATACCGATCCTGCATTGTTTCTATTTTGGGGCGTGATACTTGGGTAGATTAGATTATCCTGGATATGGTTGACTTTGATGTAATTTTAGGCATGGATTGAAGTTCACCTTCTCATGCTATCTTGGACTGTCATGCCAAAATAGTTACTTTAGCCATGCCTGATTGCCCTAGATTAGAGTGGAGTGGTGCTCGAAGTTCATATCCTAAGAAGGTAATTCCATTCATTCAGACTCAGCGGTTAGTTGAGAAAGGTTGTCTATCATATTTGGCTTAAGTTTGTGATACTGGTACTATCGAGACACCTTATTTAGAGTTAGTGAAGGTGGTTAGAGAGTTCATAGATATATTTCCTACTGATCTTCTAGGTGTTCCTCCTGATAGAGATATTGATTTCGGTATTGATCTGGAGCTGGACACTAAGCCCATTTCTATTCCTCCTTATAAGATGGCACCAGTTGAGCTGAAAGAATTGAAAGATCAGCTTCAGGATTTGTTAATCAAGGGGTTTATTCGATCAAGTGAATCACCTTAAGGTGCTCCGGTGTTATTTGTGAAGATGAAAGATGGGTCTATAAGAATGTGCATTGATTATCGGGAGTTAAACAAAGTGACAATCAAGAATAAGTATCCTCTACTATGTATTGATGACTTATTTGATCAGCTTCGGGGTGCTTCTGTGTTTTCAAAGATTGACTTGAGATCGGGGTATCATCAGTTGAATATTCGAGCTTCGAACATCCCTAAGGCTATTTTTCAGACCAGATACGACCACTATAAATTTTTTATTATGTCCTTTGGGTTAACTAATGCCCCAACAATATTTATGGAGTTGATGAACAGGGTGTTTCGGCCTTATCTTTATTCTTTTGTTATTGTGTTCATCGATGACATTTTGGTGTATTCTAAGAGCGAGGGAGATCATGCAAAACATTTGCGGATCGTATTCCAGAGGTTTGAGGGACGAGAAGTTATATGCCAAGTTTTCAAAATGTGAACTTTGGCTGAGTTTGATGGCATTCTTGGGACATGTGGTGTCCAAGGATGGTATTATGGTCGATCCAGCCAAGGTTGAGGTAGTTAAGAGTTGGTCACGACCTACTTCACCTTTAAATATTCAGAGTTTTATTGGGTTGCCAGGCTATTACAGGCGCTTTGTATAGGGTTTCTCTTCTATTACAGCTCCTATGACTCGATTGACTTAGAAGAATATGGCTTTTCAATGGTCAGATAAGTGCGAGGAGAGCCTTCAAAAGCTCAAGACTTTATTGACTTCAGCTCCTATCTTGACCCTACCTATTGAAGGTGAGGGTTTTACTGTGTTTTGTGATGCTTTCGGTATTGGCTTAGGTGGTGTGTTGATGCAGAGAAATAAGGTGATAACATATGCTTCGAGGCAGTTGAAGCCACATGAGAGGAATTATCCTACTCATGATTTAGAGTTACTAGCGGTTGTGTTTGTATTAAAGTTGTGGCGGCACTATTTGTATGGAGTTCATTGTGAGGTATACACTGATCATCGTAGCCTTCAGTATATCTTTAAACAGAAGGAATTGAATTTAAGACAGCGTAGATGGATGGAGTTATTGAAAGATTACGATATAACTATCCTGTATCATCCGGGTAAGGCCAAAGTAGTGGCGGATGCCTTGAGTAGGAAGGTAATTAGTATGGGTAGTCTTGCCTTGTTGAGTGTGGAGGAGCGACCATTAGCCAGGGAGGTTCAACGGTTGGCTAACAGTTTCGTGCTTCTTGATATTTTTGAGTTAGGTAGAGTTCTGGCATATGTGGAGGCGAGGTCCTTGTTGATAAAGCAGATTTGAGATTGTCAGTTTGAGGATGAAAAGTTGTGTATTATTAGAGATAAGGTTATGCGAGGTGAGGCTAAGGAGGCAATTTTGGACCAGGAGGGTATTTTGAGAATTAAGGGGTGGATTTGTGTTCCTAGAGTAGATAATTTGACTAGATCTATTATGGAGGAGGCCTGTTGTTCGTGTTATTCCATTCATCCAGGTGAGGTGAAGATGTACTATAACCTTAAACAATATTACTAGTGGTGTGGGATAAGGAGAGATGTCGCAAAGTTTGAGGCTAAGGTTTGAATTACAGGCCAGTGAAATATGAGCACAAGAGACCAGGTGGTTTGCTTCAGATGATGCCTATTCATGAGTGGAAATAGGAGCGTATCACTATGGATTTTGCAGTTGGGTTGCCTTAGGCCTTGGGGAAGTTTGATTCTGTTTGGGTGATTGTGGACAGATTGACCAAATCTGCCCATTTTGTGCCTGTGAAAATGAGTTATAATGCAGAGAAATTAGCTAAGATTTATATTCGTCAGATAGTTCGATTGTATGGCGTGCCTATTTCCATCATTTCAGATAGAGGTACTCAGTTCACTTCAAACTTTTAGTGTACTTTGCAGCGGGAGTTAGGTACTCAGTTGGATATGAGTACAATATTTCATCCTCAAATAGATGGCCAGTCAGAGTGGATTATTCAGGTGTTGAAGGACATGTTGCGGGCTTGTGTGATGGATTTTATGGGTCATTGGGATCAGTTTTTGCCCTTACTGGAGTTTTCTTATAATAATAGCTACCACTCTTATATTCAGGTGGCTCCATTCGAGGCTTTGTATGGTAGAAAATGTAGGTACCTAGTTAGATGGTTTGATTCTTTTGAGGTTAAACCTTGGAGTACTGGTCTGTTGAGATATTCCATAGACCAAGTGAGATTGATCCAGGATCGGCTCTTAGCGGCTCAGAGTAGACAGAAGAGTTATGCTGACAGGAGAGTTCGAGACTTAGAGTTCATGCAGGGTGAGCGAGTTTTATTGAAGGTATCACCCATGAAAGGTGTGAAGAGGTTTGGGAAGAAAGGAAATCTTAGTCTGAGGTTTATTGACCCTTTTGAGATTCTTCAGCGTTGGTCCAGTTGCTTATGAGTTGGCTTTGCCACCGGGTCTTTTAGTCGTACATCTATTTTTTCATGTTTCTATGTTGAACAGGTACCATACAGATGATCCACATGTGATTCAGTGGGACTCAGTGAGTCTGGATCAGAATCAGACATTTGAGGAGGAGCCTATAGCTATCTTGGATAGGCAGGTTAGAAAGTTAAGATCCAAGGAGATAGCCTCTGTGAAGGTGCAGTAGAGGCATCGTCCTGTTGCTGAATCCACTTGGGAGGTAGTGTTCGACATAAGTAGTAGATATCTGCATTTCTTTGATAGTTCAAGTACCTTTTTTCTCTTTACGTTTGAGTACAAACGTTTGTTTTAGTATTGGATGATGTAATGACCCTACAAATTATTTTATAAAATTATCCTGTTTTAACCCATCTAGTAACTTTTAGACATTATTTTATAATAATGGGTCAAAGTGATATTTCTTAACTCTTGACACTTATGTATAAGAATAAAATTAAAGTGGAAAGGGTTTACAATTACTATTTAATAATAATATCAATTGGAACAAAAGAGAACAACAGTTACCAACTTTACAACCCTTCCATCACAACCTTGAAAGAGTTTCTCCCAAAACTTACTTCAAGTATGTAATTGTTGCTATGATTAATGGATGTTTTTTTTAGTCTAGTGGCTACGGTGATAGTCGGTTATTACTTAATTAAACTGTTTCTATCCATTCCATGAAAGCGTGAGGTGGTGTGAAGTTCTTGGGAGTTGGGCAGAATGAAAATTACGCAGAATAGTAATTTTGTTAGGTAGTCTTAATTTCAACTAATTATTTATTGTTTTAAGATAATAGTGGTATTAATGTATAATGATTACATGAAACATTTTGCTTATTCGGCCAATGATATTAGAAAATTGTTAAAGGTTAGGCAGATTACATAATGGGTGATGTAGTGTCGAGGAATTGAAGTATGGTACTACGATTTACTGTTTAGCGTGTCGCTTCAGAGTCTGAAATTTAGAAAAAATGAGTTTTGGGTTTATAATCTTTTTAGGGTAAGAAATTTATTAAGTTGAGAATGTTGTATTTGGTTAGATTGAATTTGTTTGGAGGTAATTAAAAGGGCTAAAGTTTCAATCTGATCCTTTTGGCTTCGAGTTAACTTCACAGATCTTCTTTTAAGACAAGTTGATACTTTTTTTAGACTTCTTTTCAAAGTGTTTATTCGAATATTTGTTAGTTATGTGTAATGGGAGTAATGAGAATTAGGGGTCCCGTATAGGTGATTGTAACGAGCATCTATGCGGGTACTGGTGTTATTTGAGGGGATAAAATAAGTTAATTATATGGTTAAACTATTTTTCCTATTTGCTAGAAGGATGGACTGATTTGTTATGGTAAATAAATTATTGAAAAACTAGCTAATGATGATACTCTTACTTGATAAGTTGAGTTGACTTTAAAATTGATATCTGATCTGGTTTAAGACACGAAGTGCTTTGCTTGACTTTATTGATGATTTGGGATTGGAGTTGCACGCCTGCACATCGTGCATTGAATTTCATATGGGATCGGAGTGCACACCTGGACAATATTATATATATTTATTGGTATCGGAGTGCACGCCTGTACAGTATATTTATAGGAATCGGAGTGCACTCGTGCACAATATCCGAAGTGCATGCCTGCACAATATATTTTTTGGGATTGGAGTGCACGCCTATACAATATATTAATTGGGATCGGAGTGCACGTCTACATAGTATATGGACCTTGTGAGTCCCCAATGGGTCCTGACCCTGAAGCCATTGCTCGGTAGGTGTGTACACAGCATATGCATTGCATTGATTTAATTGGTTCAGATTGGTTAAAGGGTATTTGTTTTGACCTTGTACTTATTGTATA
Organism: Capsicum annuum; assembly: GCF_002878395.1. Classification (NCBI taxonomy): domain Eukaryota; kingdom Viridiplantae; phylum Streptophyta; class Magnoliopsida; order Solanales; family Solanaceae; genus Capsicum; species Capsicum annuum. The sequence goes on along the minus strand of NC_061115.1, from coordinate 169,864,047 downwards.
TGTGTTATTTACTTCACTAGCTTGAGAAATTCTTGGATTGTGTTATGATATCCTTATGACTATTAAACTTGACTATTCAGTTAGATTAAGGTGTTTTCCTGAGTGCAGGTTGTATGTTTTTTTTATGATTTATATAGTGCCGCTCGTCACCATTTTGAATTAGGGTCGGTCGACAATGTTTGCTGAGTGCATGTGATTTCGTACTCACTCTTGCTTTTTCTACACCCTACGTGTAGGTACAAATTCGATGACTTCCGAATATTGATTCTTGTGTTTCCTTCTTTGCTAGCATCATTGAAGATTCGAGGTAGCTACTACTGGTTTTAGAGACTACTGAAATCTCCTTCAGCCCTATCCTTATGCATTTTCCGCATTTTGAAAGACTCAAACTTTCTTTTGGTTCTGTATTTAGTGACTTGTATTAGTGACTTTCAGACCTGGGATTATATATGTATTGATTTTACTAGCCTATTAATCTACTTATGAGATCATTCAGGATTGGTTATGTTCTTATTTTCTTTCGCTTCTTTGAGTTTGAGATGTTGTTCTTGGAATTGGGTATTTGACTTACCTATTACGGAGGATGGAATAGGTACCTCACGGTCCCGAATTTGGACCATGACAGTATATGAGAAAAGTTCCAAACTTACATTATATTATATGAAATTGAGCAGCTTTGCTCTCCGCTTAACTTTTGGTTCTTCCATGCCTTTGTTGTTAGCAGATCGTCTCACAATTGCCCTTTCCATTAGTGGACTTTTTCGTGAAATGGAGGAAGTTACATGTCGAACCCATTATTCTCACCTACAATAATTATTGTGGTTCGGTTCTTCCTTAAACCACATATATAGCGTGAGTTTTAATGCACCAGACATCCTTTTTGTAGCTACATTTGGGGGTAAGGGCAAAAAAGAAAAATCCATATTACACAGCGAGGTAACATTAGATATAAAGCCAAACTGAGGGCAGAATTGCTCAATTTCAAATATATAAGAGCAAATTTGACACTTGGAATTGCCACTAGGGAAAAAAAACTTAGGTCTAGTAATTCCGCTTCATGAGCTTTGTAAGGTAATGAGCTACTATGGACGCAGGAAGAATGTTAAAATGCAGATGTTCAACATCAACTTACTAGTTTGACTGATTTGGATTCAGGCTAAGTAGGATCTGTTAAACAAGAAGTGTTCCTCCTAGCAAAAATCAAATATTCCTATTTATTTTTTTCCTGTCTTTATTAATTACGCACATCTAATTTCTCCCTTGAATGATTTTGTAGGAACTAAATCAAGAGCAAGAATTATTGATTGTTTAGAATTTTATATTTGGTATTTATTTAATTTTTGTCTTGTTAGGATTAACATTTGTTTTTCCTAGTTCAAATTGAAATATGTTGCTTAGTTCTAGTTTAATTTGATTTTATTCTAATATTATAAATAAGTGTACTATGTTACATATTTTCATATAATAGAAATTCATGATTTGAGTTATTGGATAAAATCTTCAACCTTGTATTTCTTGTTTAATTGAATTACTCTATTAGTCATTGTTGGGGCTTTTACTTGTGCTTGTATTATTTCTTTAAGTGATTTTAATCCTTTCAAATTGGTATCATTCTGTGAGATTCGACGTATATAGAATAAAATAGATATTTCATATTTACCTAATTATTCTGTTTTTGAGTTTGATAGCAAAATTAATTTTGAAATTTGGCTTCAAAAAATAATTTTTTTTTAATGTTGTTGGACTATGGTCCACTATTGATACAGAATCCGTGGAACCCCTAAAAGGAACAACATTGTTTGACGAAATAGTTAAATAATTTTAAAAAAATAGACAGTTAAATTATATGGCACACTTCTACCTTGGCAACATTGAATTTCATGTATCCAACAAAATTCTACATGCAAAATCAACAAAGAAGGATTGGATGGTTTTGGTAAATGGAAATCGAGATTCCGTAGAGGTAAGAAAAGTCAAAATTTCAAGAACTTAGAAGACAGTACGAGTTAGCTCAGATGAAACCAATAGAGTCCGTAATTTTTTCGTAAGAGTTACTAACATTGTCAATGATATGAAGACTAATGAAGAATAATTAGACCAAGTTAAAGTTGTTAAAAAATATTGCGGTCCTTTAGTACAAAGATTCACACTAAAAAGACGATTTTGAGATGACTAAAGATTTTAGTGCGTTGACACTTGATAATTTGTTGACACTTGATAATTTAGAAGGAGAATTGGTGATATATGAAATGTCCTTGAATTTACAAATAACTAAGACTGTGGATGAGGCATTGCATACAAAGATAAATCAACTTAAAGTAAATGAAGATACATCAAATCTAGTTGAAACAAATCAAGATAGTCAGATTTTAAAGGTAGATGGCGAGGAGGTAGAGGTAATTTTTGGGGCCGTGCTAGAGGTAATTTTTCATATCAACAGAGAAACAATAATAATTTTATGAGAGAACAACAAAGCAATCAAAATATTTAAAGACATGATAAATTATAAGTTCAAATGTTATAATTGGGAAAAATTTGAACATTGCCAAATTGATTATTGGTTCAATAATTTTGAGAATAAAGAAGTACATGCAAAGATGGATGAAATTTTAAAGATAAACAAGAGACTTCATTATTTTCTAACTTTGAAATTGAAGAAAATAAAGGACATGAATTGTTTATTGATTCCTGGTGTAGTAATCATATGTCTGCAAAAAAGAAATTGTTTATTGATTTGGATGATTAGGTAATGACTCAAAGATTCCTGCTATTGAAAAAGAAAAATTTTCAATTATTGCGAAAGAGGAATCTTCTCATTCACCTTAAATGTATATTATGTTCCAAGCCTTCATCATAATTATTGAGTTTAGGGCAACTAACAAAAAAAGATATGATTCGCACTTTAAGTATGTAATTGACACTATTAATAATGATAAAATAAAATTAATTGCAAAGGTAAAGATGAATCAAAGTCATTTATGACCTTTTGTCTCAATCGTGGAGATTTACCTTACTTTAGTTCTATAAATATTGATGATACGTGATTGTGGCATTTATGTTTTTGTCCATATGAACTTTGAGAGTTTCAAATTTCTTGTAAGAATAAATCCGGTTGATAGTTTGCCTTCTATTGATTATTTTGATACAAGGAGTGAGTGTTGTATTTTAAGAAAGAAGTATAGAGAATCATTTCAAAAATGAAAAGGCTTGCAGGGCTAACACACTATTAGAATTAGTTCACTCACATTTGTGTTCAGTTGAAGTTCCTTCTAATGGAGGTATTAGATGCTTTATTACTTTTATTGATGATTTCAGCCAAAAGACTTGAATTTATTTTTTAAAAAATAAATTCGATTCATGTGAAGTTTTCAAGAGCTTCAAATTTTATGTAGAGAAGCAAAGTGGTTATTTGATTAAAATATTAAGAACTGATAGGGGTATTGAGTTTCTTATTTGTGATGATTTTTTAAAAAAGTATGGCATCAAACATCAATTGACAACTAGATATATTTCTCAATAAAATGGTGTGGCTGAAAGAAAAAATAGAACAATGATGTACATGGTGAGATCTATTATGCATTCCCGATGCTTATACTCATGTTCCCGATGCTTTGAGAAAGAAATTGCATGATAAGGCAGAAAAGTATAGTTTTATTGGATATAGTCATGAGACAAAGAGCTATAAGTTATTAAATGTAGACACAGAAAAGGTGATTATCTGTATAGATATTACTTTTATGAGCAAAGTTCTTGAAATTGATCAAAAAAAATTTTTGAGCCTCAACCAATAATTTCAGTTATGGAGGAAGGAAGTTCTAGTATTAACATCCAACGGCCCGCAAAGATATTACAATTTACCAGCCTGTTTCCAAGATTATATATTGGTAATGATAATAATTATTCGAGTTGATTACTTTCCGCCTTCAAAAAATTCAACCAAAGTCAAGTGGGTATACACGATCAAATACAAATCAACAAAAGAAGTTGTTGGAAACTTTAGGGGTTGCACCACACAGTGAGGGACTGGGTCCCTCATGGTCAATCACAATCGATAGATCAGTAGAGCAACTATGAGGTGCTGGAAAAAGAAAGGCAATGCAGGAAAGTAAAAACACAAGATTGAAATGTAGAAATTTAGGAAGGAAAAAATCACGGCTTGCCCTCACAAGCACCAAGGAAATTAACTATAATCAACCTCCTGATTACAGTCTTGATTTTAGCCTACCTCTAGGCTCCTTTGGCTTGTAGTAACTTTACTACAAGCTCATCTTGGCCACTCTACCAAGGACTCTCTATGCTGATTAACTCTAATCAGACTCACACTTAGGCAACTCTACCTAAGCACTCTCTAATCAAAGAGAAAACACTACTCTTATAGTATGAGTATTCAATTACAAATCATTACTCATTCAATAATAATTTCAATTTAAGCTCACATAAATAGCTAAGAATTTGAGCAGTTTTGAATTAAGATTTTTGCTGCCTTTCTTCACTCTTTATAATTTCCAAATACAATTTAATGAAGAAGCGTCTCTTTCCTTTTATAGCTGAGTGATGATTAGGGTTGAAAGATCATTGGACCAGCTATCCTAATCAGTACAAAATAACACCTGCAAGTTTGTTACACAAGAGGACAAAACTATGCAGACAACGCCTGCCAGCAGTACTGTACCTTAAAAATTTAGGGACCTGGTCCCTTGCAGTTAGCTGCGCGTCATCATAACTATATATAGCAATTTTTTTCCTTTTTGATGATGACAAACCAATCATATAGTTTCGAGCATCAGTTCACATTCATCATATTTAATCAGTGTGATTACCACCCGAAGATAAATGTTCCCTCTATCATCATGCTTCCTTCATCATCATGCAACAGAGGCACCTGGTCCCTTATTGTCATTTGCAGCAAAAACCTTTGATATCTTCCCCCTGTCCATGCACCTTCATTTAGCATATTTGTATACTTTTCCCCTTGTCATTATACACCACATGACATTTGCATACTTCTTTCCCCTGTCATTATGCACCACATAAGCACACAACACACACACACACACATCTGATCACCTAGTCCTTACACATAAAGTCAGTATTTCTCCTTTTGGCATTATTGAAAAGGATTAGCAGTAAATCAAGAGTAAGGATAAGTACAAGCTAATTAACATATGGCCACTAGGGCAACACTAGCGTGAAGAGAAACTTTAAAAGCAAAGGAGACAGATAAGGTACACAAGCTAACTTTATTCATTTTCAAAACAAAGGTCAGTACCGGTACAATCATACTAAAATAATGCATAAAATAAACTGTCTTCAAGAGCCAACACCAGAAGCAAAATATGAAATTGACACTAGATTACTTTGAGGATGAGATAATAAGACTTAGGTAGAGAAAGGTTTAGAGGAAAGAGACTTAAGCAACATTTTCATTCTTGTACTTTTTGCATTTTGGGCATCCAATAATTATTTGGTGAGGGATTTCACTTCAGCATTCAATCCTTAAATTTCACTAGTCAGTTATATCACTTATGCATAGAGTTTTGTATTTTTAGCTACAAGCTCATCAGTGGTACCTGGTCCCTCAGAAGACAACTTCTAATTCTGCCACTTCAGATGTACTATCTCAGCATCTTTGGCAGTCAACATGATCCTTAACTTCTTCATTTCTTTTCTCAACCTTTCTTGAACAGCTAGCAACTCAGATACTTGAGACACAAATCTAGCTTTGCCCTCGATACATTCATTCTCCACAAGAGTTGTCAGGCTGATCATCTTCTTGGCTGTTCCAGGTGTTCCTCTAGTTACATTCACACCATTATGTTCAAATACCTTGTTCAGTAGATATCCATATGGAATTCTATGTTTGCCTTTTTTTTCATAAAGTACTTTATGCATAAGCTCTATCATTAGAGCAAGAAGACTAATCAATTCAAACTTGCTCAAGCATTCAATTACAGACAAGTCAACACTAGAGGCAATTGTTATTTTTTCAGACCTTGGCAATAGGGCTTTATTGATGAACTCAAATACCAGCTAATACTCATTATTCAGAAACTTCTTTTTCACTATAGTTGTTGATGTCCCTCCTGCCTTTAATGCCTCAATTATGAATTTAGTAGTAGGTTGTTGATTCACCACAACTCTCACCCCTACAACAGGTATATCTAGGATTATTCCTAGTATTTTTTCATCTATCTTAAGAACCTTTACCTACACCTATGCAGTCAAACTCAAACTATCCTCTGAGAATTCCATGGAGTAGCAGAATTCTCTTCCCTCACCTTCAAAGATAATGGGAGTTGGTTCTTCTAGCAAGTGAAACCAACCTTGATGCCTTCCATACTCCACCAGTTCTACCATCCCTATTTTTTCATAAATTTTTGGATTAAACACTCTCCCAGATAGAACCATCTGTGTTCTTAGGTTCCCAATCCTCTTTTCTCTGGATGTGTCATTCTTTTTTTCATTCTTTTGGGATCACTACAGTAATGACCCTATTTGCTGAACTGGAATGCTAAACGATGCTCATGACCCCGAAGGATCATAAGTTAATCCATGACTGATATCTGTATGTGTATACTGCATAAGATAACATAATAATGCAGAAAAATGCACTGAAAGGCCATAAGGTTCAATTATGAACATAACTGAATAATGTAACATCTGTGTGGGGTAATAGAATGCCCAAAACAAAACTAAAGTCTAAAACATGATAGTCTATATCTAGTCTGCATCTAGTCTGAAAGCCTCTACTGTCTGAAGAATCTGAATAAGGAGTTGATGGGACATGTCCCCAACTAACTCTAACTAATAAGCTAATCAATGAGATACTAAAAAATTATTATATCCTCGAAGGATGAGGACTCACTTCTACTCTGACTGCTGAATCTGGAATCTACTGCTGATCTAGAACTCGTGTCTTTGAATCTATGGTGTAACATAAAAAGAAAGCACCATAGCGCGAATGCATCAGTACATATGTACCGAGTATACATGTGAGGTGGGCTATATGCAAGGGTTTGCATGCATGAATAATGCTAACTAATTATCTAACATGAACGTGAAAATACATGCATAAATACATAACTGTAACTGACAACGTAATTTCGTGATTACTGAATTTGAATACTGATAACATGACATGACTAATGACATGAATGACTATATCTAAGTATAACTGATAACGTGGGTGACTGTAGCTGATAGTCCTGAATCTGATGGAACTATCTGAGTTTTGTACTATGTCTGAGTTGACTGTGTCTGACAGTTCTGAAATCTGAAGAACTATCTGAGTTCTATTACTGAGACTGATTGATTGTATCTAACAGTCCTGATTCTATAACATGAAATTGTGGGAAGTAGTATCTAACCGACATGCCCCAAAGGTGCTATGATAGCTGAGCTGGGGTCTAATCTATGCCCTGATTGAAAGGGTGTCAATACCGCACCACTGGTAAGGACAACATGTTAGTAAACCTCATATAACAGGTAACTCCAGCGAGAACGGTGGTAACCCTCACATAACAGGTTAATCTATCTCATCTACCCTCATATAGCAGGCTACGATGTCTCAACCTATGCTGGCTACATAGTTCTGGAATGCAAGGATTGCTTCTAGGGATCATACCCTCATATAACAGGTGAGTCCCTATCCTTGGGTTCACTTGGTGCTAATTTCTACTCCCATCTGAATAGACACTAAACATGATTTACTGAACTGAACTGAGCATGGACTAAGTTACTGAATTTTCGTGGCTGATGGAATACTACTGATATCTGACAACTGACTGAGTTATGAGATCATGGAGATTTTTTCTGAGTCATAAAACTATCTGAAGTCTAAGAGTTCATAGCTTGACTGGGAGTATTGTGAAAAACATGACATGGATCTAGGCACACGGCTAATATTTCGGGTACAAGTACTCTCAGGACTCGATAAAAGGAAACTGACATAGCATGATTTACTTGAAGACTTGACTAACATCATAATACATACTACATTCATAGGAGCCTTTCATCAAACATGTAATAGGCATAAACTTGTACATACATGGGGATTTCATGATGTCATGCTAGTTAGACAATTTTTCTTCATCTAGGCATTTAATCAAACATACTGTAGGCATAGTACATGTAAAGCACATTATACAACAATTAAACATCATGTTTCATTCAAATTCCATCATACAAGGTTTTAGTCATGAGATTTCGTAAATCTTTATCAATACTAATCAACCCACATGAAATGTATCATCAAATCATGGAATTGAAATCAATTCCTCATTTATCAACATGAAAGAGAATATACAAAGCATGAAAACATGAGAAAAATCTATAACTTGTAGTTAAAAAGGATTCTTGGACTTCATGGATGAAAGGAGTCCATGAATGAACACTATGCATACCTTGGATCGTGATTTCGTGAAGATTGATGGTGAAACCTTCCTGAATTTGAATCCCCAATAGAAACCCTAGCTTGTTCTTGAGATAAACTTGAGAGAAACTAATATGTTTTGGGTGAAAAGTGGATGAATCACGTGTTAAAGGGATTATATAGGGGTAGGAAGTTGACCCTTTTAACCCTGGACACGTCATTAAATTTTTAGTAAAATTTCCCGAGTTGGGCCCTTGGCGCGACGCGGCGTTATCGTGCCGTGTCACTGGAAATTGACAATTGGGAAATTGCACGGTGGTGCGATGCGGAGCTATCGCGTTGCCACCTTGTCTACGACCTGGAAGTTTGGCGCGACGCGCTAGTATCGCAAAGCAAAACTGGAATTTGACAATTGCCATTTGAGCTATCTCCGTGACGTGCTGAAGGCTCAGGTCAAACACTGTCTCACTAAAAAGGCTCTAACTCTTCGCCCGAGTGTCGAATTTGGGTGAATTATATATTGATGGAAAGCTTATTCAATTTTCTATGTGATAGGAAGTGAAAATTATGGAAATACCACATGTATAAGAATGAATTCTTATTTCAAAGCAAGTTCTAACATCTTTAAGATAATTTTCAAGCTAAGAAAAAACACGGGTATTACAACTACTTCGCTATATTTTTCATCTGTTTTTATCTTCATGGGACCGAGTCTCTCAGAATCTTTTCTTTTCTTGATAGCTATATGTTTCTTCCTTATTTTATTTGAACCACCAGTCATTGGCTTAGAGAACCTGGTCCTTTCAGCAACCTCATTTTCATTTCTTGTTTCCTTAGTAACAATAACAACTTCAAAATCTATGTACTCCTCTTTTTCAACCTCCACAACTTTCACATTTTCTTTCTCCTATAATACAATAGATTTTTTTAGCCTTATTCTTCTTATGGTTGAAGCTTTGTAGGCTTTCATGGTATCTTCCAGCATTTTATTTTCAGAACCTCTTATAGAATAGGTTGTATTCACCCTTACCTCTGAGTTTATCACTTTCTCATTACAATACTTCCACTTAGTTTCTTTATCGATCATATTAGATGCACTTCATCCTCATCTTCCTCATCTACCTCATTTGGTGGTAACAACATATCTTTTCTCTTATTCTATTTATCCTTATCAACCACTTCCTGTTCATTTTCAATTATTGAGCTTTCTTTGGTGTCATATAAAAGTAGGAGTAAATTTTTAGCTACCCAGTTTTCATTGGAGGAAAGATCAACCATTTTCACCAAAATTTCTTTACCAAATAACTGAGCAAAAATAGGGTTTGAATCCTAGGGTGTAGGAGAGTCGGGTGCTTGTTTTGTTTTAGCGTGTTCAGCGTTTTTGGATTTTTCGAATGACTCAGGAATTTGGAAGCTTTCATGCAGTTTTGAATTTCTTAGAGAAGAGGGAGTTTCAGGTTGAGATGTTTCTTTCTCTATTAGTGATCCAAATCCTTGGTTAATTATGATAGGCTGAGCATAAGCTTCTGAGATTAAGGAGGATTCAACAAAGACTGACTCGATTGTGGGTTTTGGGCATTGTAAGGAAAATCCAGTTTGTTGTTAGGGATTGCATATGATGTTTTCCATGGTTTCAACTTCTGAAGAATCAGGATTTTTAATTTGGGGATGTCTAGTTTGACTTTCTGAAGTTTTGACAACTTCAAGAACTTTTGCTGGGCTTAAGAAAATAGTAATGTTGTTTATTTGATTTTAAAAGACAGAGATGAGCTGGCTTAGAAGATTTGGGAAGATAATTTGGACCAATTGAGGAATAATGACAAGAAGGTCTCACTTAGCAATTTTAAGAAGTGACCAATGTCCTTAAATGATGTTCATTTTGAGTTGACATATCTAGGCCTAAAGAGTATGACTCATTATTTTGCATATAAATTGACACTTTTAAAGGAGAAACCATACATGGCTTTTTCAGACAAATTTTTATGATTATTTAAAGCTTCTTGTATAGGTACTAACCTAAGTAATGGGACCAGGTCCCTCGTCTTTTTGACTAGAATCTGTTCTCCTCCTAAGTTGTTCTCATGAGTGTATACCTACAAAGGTATGAAGCTGTGTTAGATTAACAAGCACCTATTCTACCCCGAATACCTGCCCCCTTAGAATAGATAATTCTCAGAGTTACTCAGATTCACATATCAGGTTGTATTGATCAATTCATGCTTTATCCTATGCACACTCTTTTTTTCTTAAAACTTTTACCATAATTTGTCAGGTACCAGGTCCGTTGAAATCAACTATTTCAAAATATGACACCTCCACTTGAAGTGTCTTGAAAGAGAAACTGCATTTAGATCTTCCATACTTAAGCTTTAAACACTATCTTTTAATAAGTATTCTTGACACCAATCTGCTTTCTCAAACCTAGAATCATGTTTGCAAGTTAGATTAGGGAATCACTTAAGTTTGAGTTCTCAGTAGGAAGATAATGGTGCGATCAAATTCTTCTTAGCCCATCTAGGCAGTGAATTCTTGTTCATCTCATGTGGCGGCTGTGTGTACTCCTGCTGAACATATCTGAATTTTCTCATTATAACTCTTATCCAACTTTGACCATTTCCCTGGGTGTGCCCATCTTTTCCATAATGATTGCACATAGGTTTGGAAACCTTACTTCTAGCATCATTGATAGTCTTCCCTTTGAACCCAATAGGCTGAATTTTTTCTTGATAACCCAGACCTTTGTCATCATTAACACTTTGACTATTCAATTTAGAAAGAGTCTGGTAAGAACCCATCCATTTAAGTGATTTGTTTAACTCATCTTTTGGTTTGGATGATTATCTTAGGCAAATTAAATATTTGTGACCGGAATACTTGTATGACAAACAATACCGTTCATACTTTTATAATATGATTTCTTGAACTGAAATATTTTAGGAGTCCCATATATTTAGGAACTCTAGTAGAAAGGAAAATATTAATTAATTCTCCTAGCATATATTTTAGGAATCCCATATATTTTAGGAAGTTTAGTTAATATAATAAAAATAATTAAATAATAAATTAAAAAATAGTGAAAAGACAGTTTTGTCTAAACAAGAATCTTTTAATGAAGGGTAAAAAGTTCAAATCATTTTTCTAATGGTCTTCACACTTTTAATATATTATAGATATAGATATATATTTATATTTTTATAGCAACAGTTTGCTAAAATACAAAATACATATCAATCATAAGGGCAATAAAAATCATATATATTTGTATTTTTGTAGCAACAGTTTGCAAAAATACAAAATACGACTTGTTATATTATGTAATTATGAAACGGTTGCTATGAAACTCATAATTAAGGGGATAAGTATGTTATTTCTGAATTTTGCCCAATTAAAATTGGGTTCTTAATTGGCCCATTAACAAATCTGCCCATTTTGGGGCTATGAATTATGGACTTTGGGTCCATTTTCTGAACAGTATACCATCTGTATACCAGTCCAATTTTTCTGCGTTTTTCATGTATATACACTGTATATCAGCATGTAAAACTCATATGCTTGTTATTTCTGAATTTTGCCCAATTAAAATTGGGTCCTTAATTGGCCCATTAACAAAGCTGCCCATTTTGGGGGCTATGAATTATGAACTTTGGGTCCATTTTCTGAACTGTATACCATCTGTATACCAGTCCGATTTTTCTGCGTTTTTCATGTATATACGCTGTATATCAGCATATAAACCTTGTATGCTTGTGCCCAGCTTTATAACACATTATATATTGGCTTAGTCTGGCCGCCTTTGACCTGTAAATCTCGTATATACGGCGTATATCAGTGTATATCAGCCTTTGGAGATGGAGATTTTTGACTCGAGTAAGGATGGTTTTGGTGCCGAGGAAATGCAAGGGCGATGGAGTCCAGTTGGACTCGCCAAGAAGCAAATAAACAAGAGAGAAAAACAAAAATTAGTAGCTATTCAAGTGCTTTTAACACGTAACTTAAGGGGAGAAATATATATAACCATTTACTCAATGATGTGATAAATGAAGGAAAAACACACCATAAAAAAGGTTGTCAAAGGTATTTAGCTAAGTAATTCATATGACATGGATAAATCAACCAACTAAAATAGCTTTACAAATGGTTGAAGCTTGAAGAAACAAATATTGGTGAAAATTAAGCTATTAAGTTCAAGCATTCCATGAGAGAAACTTAAGGCCATAACATAATTAATGTATTATATAAATTCAAAAACTTATGCATTTATCTAAAGTTTTATCAACCAATGCAATTAGATTGTCCTAAAGAATGCCATGAGAAAAGGAAACACCGACTATTACCTTCTTTGGCACTAACAAAATAATTATTCCAAACAACAAAGTAATAAATAAATTTCAAGAGATGATGATAATAACTTTTGACAAAAATAATTATTCCAAGCAACAAAGTAATAAATTTCAAGGGACAAGGATAAGAACTTCTAAAGATGTATATAATCACACTATCTGAACCTAAATTCTAAGAGAAGTGTATATATTTTTATCACTAGTAAACTATGAACGACCCCAACCATTTCAAATGAGATGCACGATTGCAAAGAAATTTAAGAACCGTTTTGAGATAAGAATGGAAAGAAAAGTCTCATTACTTTTGACCAGACAAGGTAGCATGCATGCATGCAAAATCATATCCCGATAAAATATACTCCCTCAATTTTAAAAAATATAATTTACTTTGACTTAACACAAAATTTACAAAAATAAAAAAAACTTTCGAATTTTGTGGCCTTAAATTAAAGTAATGTCAAATATACCAAAATATCCTTTAATTTTGTGATCATAAACATGTCATGTGAAAAATTAAAATTAAATTATTATCAAATAAGGAAAAGGGTCTTTTTTTTTTTTTTAAAAGAGACTAAAAAAAAATAGATCATTCTTTTTAAAAAGGAGGAAATAGTTATTTCAACCTATCAAAAGTTCACTCATTTTTATAATCCTAAAGCCAAATGAGCCTTGATGTCAAAATTACAAGAAACATGATTAATTTAAAATTCAAAGGGATATTTAAGTTATGGTAAGAGAGCAGGCCAAACAAATGACCTTTTCGGATAACCCAAATATCCACTTGTGATGCTCCAGAAGAAGAGAAAAGAATCTATTTTTTAAAAAAAAAAAATATTTTTCTCAAAAGTTTCTTAAACAAGTCTATCGACAGATAAGCAAACCGCCACAATTAGTCACCTGAAAAGGCATAGATTCAACCATGTCGAAAAGAGGGCACAACTAAAATTTGAACATTAAATCGGGGAGAAAAATTACTGAACAAGCAAATAAGTTAGAATTTATGATTAAATCACCAATGTAATAATATTCTAATAAAAATGTCAAAATTTCCAAACAATAACGAGGCCACTTTAATGAGTATCAAGATTAATTTAAGAACATATAAATAGTACTCCCTCCATTTCATAATAAATAAATTGTTAAATTTTGACATAAAAATTAAGAAGAAAATATTAAAGAGATAAATTGAACATAATTTTTTATTTTTACCCAAAAAAAAAAAATTGACTTGTAATACTTTTACATAAGGATAAATTCAAAAAAAAAAAAAATTGACTTGTAATACATTTTTAAAATTTAATTGATTGTCAAATCATAAGGATAAATTTAAAAAAAAATTCAATGATTCATTTATTTTAAAATATCAATAAATACCCAACAGTTCACTTATCAAATAAACCAGAACAGGCCAGAATTGGCTCAACAGAATCACAAACAAATTGTATCAAATAAGGGCCTATGACCTTCAAAACCTCTACAGCACATAATCCCACAATTACGCTACTTGCGCAAAGACGAAGAAGAAACAACGAGGAAATTTAAAAGTGAAAAATGTGTTTACCTTTTTTCGGGCAGCGAACGGGACAAACAAACGTATAACGACGAAACTTCCACCACTGAAACTCGATTCTGCTCCATCGGCATTCAGACAAATTCGTCAGATTTAGCGAATTGTATTCCTCTAGAATTTTGATTACGTAGGATTAGAAACATGCGCCTCCCGAATCTTCAATTCTTTCCCAAATCCTCCTCCCTTCTCCACTCTACATACTTGGGTATTTATAGGAGATTCGAAACTGATTTTGGGGGGAAACAAATAAGAAATTGATGATGAAAAATTTAAAATTCAAATAGAAAGTAATCGTCAATGTCCGTATTCATACGAAATCGAATGATTTTGAGGAAAATCTAGATTAATAGTTGTTGTTGTTGACTGAAATTATGTCCGTTTGCTGAAGTTGTGGTCGGTGGTTATTGTTGTACTGGTTTTGACGTTGTTGTGTTGAAATTGCCATTGTTGTTGGCTGTTGTTTGTTGTTATTGTCGGGTTTAAGGGGTGGAATAAGGTGAAGTAGATGTGGGTCGGGTTGGACTGGTGTATTGGGCTGGGCTGGAGCAAAAAATTGAAAAGGGGTAAGGGTGTTGCTGATTTGGTTTGATTTGCAGGGGAAATAAAGGTGAAGTGGTGGGCCGGATGGAGAGTTTGGCTGGTTTTGGGAGGAAAATTGGGCTGGTGGCCCAATTATTTTTAAAAAAATGGAAAAGGGGCTAGTTATTTAGGGAGAGAGAAGATTGGGAAAATTACACTCTAAGAGTAGATATTATAAAAATTATCACTAGTTTTTTTTATTTACAAAATCTAGTTTTTATTTACAAAATCTACCAACTATTCAGTTTCTTCTTTTTTTTCTGTAAAAAATGTAATTCAAAAACCCATTCTCTTCTTCCTTTTTTATCTCTTCTCTTCTTCCTTTGATTGAAAACCCCAATTACAAGACATAACGCCATCACCAGAAAAAACAACACATAACTCTGACTACTATTCCAATAAGAATAACGAAATTTTCATAATTTACCTAATTTATCTTCAAAACTCAATAAGTATCCCTTTTCATCTGAATCATTTTTCGATTCGTTAAATGGAAAGTACTTTTCTGCATATTGTTTAGGTATAATTAATCGATTTAGCTTACCTTCATCGCTTGGTGTTAGTGGATTCTCGAATAAATGTACTTTCTCACTTTCATCAATTTCTTCCATGATAATTACAGGTGTGTTGCTCATAATTAAAATGTTAATGCTTATACCATTGTGAAATTAGATCTGACAATCTAGTTGTCGACAACTACTGTAGGTTTTGCTCCATGTAATTCTAAAAGCTTCCAAAATATTTTTGGGTTTATCACTCATGGTGATGGTAGAGACGATCTATTTGTTCATCGGTCAGTATATTTTGTGTTTTGTGTTTTGAATACAGTGAAGGAATCCGATATGGTGACGACGGTAACTATGGATATGATTTTTGATGGATGTTGTGATTTTTTTCTCAATGTTTGTTACTACTGATTGTTCTTCTGTTCTTCTATTTCTACACTGTTGGAAAAGAAGAGGCCAACTAGATTGAATATGTCGATAATTTTGAGGAGTTTCGAGAATTTTTTTATGACAATGTCAAATGAAGGTTGTCAATGATTTTATGGTGCATGAATTGTATAGAAATTGGTGTATCATAGTGTATGAATTGTATAGAAATTGGTGTATGAATTGTATAGAAATTGGTGTATGAATTATATAGAAATTGGTGTATTACCAGCTTTATGGTGTCTGAATTGTATAGAAATTGGTGTATCAACAGCTATCAATATTTTTATGTTGTTGAATTGTATAGAAATTGGTGTATTAATAATTTTGTATCAGTAATTTTATGATGTTTGAATTATCTAGAAATTAATTTATCAATAATAACAATTTTATGGTGTCAAAAGTATATAAAAAAATTGGTGTATCAATAATTTTATAGTGTCCAAAATATATAGAAATTGGTGTATTAATAATTTATGGTGTCTGATCTATATAAAAATAGGTGTATCAATAATTTTATGGTGCATTAGAAATTTTTATATAAAAATTGGTTTATTAATAATTTTATGGTGTTTAAAATGCATAAAAATTGGCGTATTAATAATTTTATGGTGTTAAAATGTATAAAAATTGGTGTATCAATAGTTTTATGGTGTCCGATCTATATAAAAATAGGTGTATCAATAATTTTATGGTGTATGAAATTTGTATAGGATGTGGTTTGAATCAACCGAAGAATTTACTACCAGTAATGATGTTTTCTCCTAAGAAATATTAAAAATTAAGGTCAATTGAATTAAATAAATTAAATCTGAAAACATAAAACAAATATCAAATAAATGTAGTGTTTTTTTAAATAAGTTTCGTTTGCCTTGTTTATTATTTTTTGAAAAAAATGGATAAAAAAACAAAATAGGAGAATTTGTTTGGTAAAATATCAACTATTAAGTTGCCCCCTTAAATCATGCTATTTTATTTATTGTCTTTTCTTTTTTCTTTTGCCTAATTTGGTAGATTTTGTTATATTTCTATTGTTATATTTTGTAAAATAGAAACTATGGGTAGTTTTTGTAATATTGACTCTTAGAGTGTATATTTATGTGATTTGCCCAGAGAGATTTAAGATTAAGTTATTTAATAACTAGACAAAATTTATAACTTCAGTCAATTTTTAGTAAATTTAAACTATATTAAAAATCAATTGGTCAATTAAATTGAAATTGTGGCCAAATTGATTTTAATTATGGTCAAATTCTATAAATTGATTAGAATTAAATTAAAATTCGAAATGAATTATCAACTGATTTAATCCGAAGCTTCTTGGTTTAAAAAAATTAAACAAATATTTTTAAATTAGTTTTTATAATAAAAAAATATTGTTTTTACCCGTAGTTAATTTTAGGGACAACCTTTGATTAAAAAAAAAAATCAAAATTTCTAATAAAATAATTATTTAATTAATAAAATTATACGATCTTGTATACGTACAAAATGTATAACTGCTTACTTAAAATTATAAAATTATTCAAATGGATATTTTTTTTAGAAGAAATTTATCCGATAAAATAAATATTTTAATTTTATTCAAGATCGAAGAAACTCATAATTAAACTTAGTCGTGGAGGGTAAAAATTAGGTGTCAACAACATGACATTATAGGTGAAAATAAAACTGTAAATATCAAAAAAAAAAAATTATTTATGTCTATAACTGAGAAATATATACCCACAAACTCATTAAAATATCAATATTTTTTATTTTTTATCATCATTGAATTGCCATTATTAAAATATCATCTTGTTATTTTATAAACTATTAAATTACTTGTGGCCTTTTGGTATTTTCTAATTCTCCAATAAATCTTGATTTTGGTAGTCCTCACAAGGAGTTTTTTGGTATTTTAATTTTTTTGTAAAATAAAATTATTACACATGGCAATTAATAGTGTCTTTTTATTACATATTTTCATTTTCACCCTTATTCTTTTTGATAAAACTATTCCACTTGAATTTTTATAATTGATTTTTTCTTGCCACTTGTTAGATGATTCCTTTAAATCAACAATCACTTTAATTCAAAAATTCACTTGTTAAACCTCCCTTCATCACTTGTTAGATAATTAGTTAAATCTCCCTTCATTTTAAATCAACAATCACTTTAATTCAAAAAATATTCAAGCTAACTTTAATCGGAAAAAAAATTGCAATGATTTTCAACTACAACCTCATACATAGTTCTTTTTGATATTATTCAGTTCTCAAAATATATAATTAAAATGGGACGAATGGAGTAGTCTTGTAAGGGGCGTGAAAAAATAAACATGATAAGTTAATGAACCAAATTGAGTAATCTATTAATGTAGTTTAATTATCATTTAATATCCTTATAGATCATTTTTTAGTTAATTTATAAAAAGGCTCTAAATTAAGGTTATAATTATTATAGTATAAATTTGAAATTATTTATTTTGTTTTAGATGATTCTATCAGTGAAGAAAATTATTTTTCAAAAATTATTGCCACTAAAATTATGAGCGAAGTTAAACTCAACAAAAATCAAAATAAAATTATTTTTAGCTATAACTAAGAAATTACATACTAGCAAATTTATAAAAGTATAAGTATTTTTTCTATTTATGATCTTCATCGAGCGTAATTACTAAATATTCTAAATCATATCAATATATAAATATTGAGTTACTTGTAACCTTTTGATATATTTTAATTCTCTAGTAATACTTTCTTCCTCACAAATAATATTTTATTTAAAATTATGCAATTATGTGATTAACAACTTTAATAATTAAGAAAACTTAACAACATGGCTTGTTTAACATATCATTAGATTATACTAATATAAAGTAAAAAATATATATAATACAAATTATATCTTTAAATTAAAATTATTATTTTTTATTAAAATTATTTTTTTTATACTAAGTCCGGGCCTCGTGAAATTAGTATATAATATAAAAGAGAAACATAAGATTGATGATGTGGCATGTCTCTAAAGTCAAGAATCACATTTATCTTTTTTCTCAATTTTTTGACATTTATCTTGATTTTTTAATTTAAAAGATACATTAAAAAACTTTAAAATTATTTCTTAATTGCATTAACATTCTCCTAATTATTCATTTAACTCTTTTTCCGTTTCAAAAACTCAAAAGTCAATGTTATTAATTTAAGAATTTAATGAAAATTTATTATGTAAAGAAACAATATATGTCTATATTGTGTAAAAGTGAAACAAACGATTGAGTCCAAAATCATCACAATCTCTACATATCCTTTACCATTTTGAAATCAAGTATGATCTTAAGTGTGTTATAATTTTGTTTTATTTTTGGTCTTTAGTTTTTGGTTCATCTCTCTATTCTAAATTTCTAAAAGTTTAATGATAATATGAGCGATCACAAACAACTAAGGTTTTATATTGTTGCTATTACATTATATAATTTGACTCTTTATGTGGCTTTGTCAAGGATTCTTTGACTATAAAGGTATTTTTTTTCGTACTGAAGCCTATCTAAATTTAAATTCACGCTAGAAAGTTTCACATTAAGGTTATAAAGATATGTGATAATAGTTTATTTAAATCGGGCATTAGCGTATTTAAATAATATTATTATTTATTTATAAATCATATATTAGAATATTTACAGTAAGAATTTTACGCAAATCAATTTTAAGGATGAGAACTTTTGTAGAATGGACAGACTTAAGACCTTAACTTTTACAAATAATTTTATGTAAATCGGTCTCAAAATATTTTTTTTGCTAAAAAAGAAAAATAGAAAACAACAAACTATACAATTATATAAAGAGTGAAAATATTAAAAAAAAGAAAAGGAAGAAGTGTAAATTAATTACTTATTCATAGTTATTGTTAAAATCTATATCTATATATACAGGAAGGATGTTAAAATAATAATGTGACATGCTTTTAAATCCACTATTCATATTGTGATCTTTTTAAGTTTTTTTTTTTTTACTTTTTTTTTCTAACTATATCATCAAAAAATAATTATAGTGGGTCATCAGAGTTGAAAGAATATTTACATTATAGTGGGTCATTAAAGTTGCAAGAATTGAATTGAAATAATGAATCATTAAGCTGCATACATGCCTTTTCGATTGCATCATAAGTTTTTCAGATTTCAAGGTTCAACATATAGTAATAATGTTGTTGAGTATGTATTTCAAGATCAAGTTTTAACTCTCCCACAATTTTACTATCTTTTAGTCTGCATCTTAAAATCAAAAGAATGAATTGTTCAGGAGACATTATGAAGGATTTGAAGAAGATAATCTAAGCATCAAACTAAAAGTAAGTGAATTTGTGTTTATTTTTTTGACACAAATTTTTATTTACTTTTTATCACTTTGAGCAATTATAATTCTGTGTGATTATATGAATGTTCTGAAATTGTGATATTTGAAAATAAATTTTTCCTTTTGCGTTGTTCTTTCTTATTTGTGTTAATTTTGTAGTTTCATCTTACCCTAAAAGCGTGTATTTCACTAATTTTTTATTTGTTCATTGAATATATGAGATAATGACGAAGACAAAATTTTTATTAAGAAATGTCAAAATGATCATTATTTCTTTTGAATATGCAATGTTAAGAAATTTGAATTCTTTTCTTTAAATTTCTTTAATGTGAAATTTAGTGATCATTATGTTCATTACTCCCACAACATTTATTATTATAACCTATTAAATAGTTAATAACTATATTCATGTCATATATTTAGTATTTTCATATTACAGTTCTATAAATAAATATTGTAAAATTTTATACAAATAATTATATTATTTTTTTAAGTTTCATGTTACATTTTTGATGTTTATTATATTTATTTTTGTTATTTTTCTCGAAGAATCAGATGAAGGCTATTGAATGATGGCGTCGCTGTGTGGGAGCTGTAGAGAAGAGTTTGGAAGATTGTGTATTGAATTTATATTTTTCCTTTTGTGTTTAATGATAAATATCGTAAAAATAATGTTGTATTATTTCTTTATTTTTATGCGTTCTTTTTAGGATTTTTTTTGTTTGTATATATGAATTTCTTTGTTGTAAGTTCATAATTTCTTTTAATTCAAAATAATAACTTATAATTTTGTTCGAAATTTATCAACTACCGTCTTTTTTAACCGTGCTTCGCGCGGATAGATTTACTAGTTTAAAAGAAAAGAAAGAGCTTTTATTGAAGTTATCAATATGGTCCAAAAGAAACAAATACAAAAGACAACCTTCTCAAGCAAATAAATTGTTAAAATATCTGGAATGCCCTTAGTTTTAAGAAAAATCACATAAATATATAGTTTAAAAATTGATATTACAAAATATACCCATATTATTTTTTATTTACAAAATCTATCAACTATTTATGTGCACAAATAACTTCCAACAATAGCTAATAATAATTTCTCACCTTTTAATACACTATCTCTTACAAAAAATTACTAATATCAATTTTCATTTTAGCCAATATTTATGTGATTTCATCCATTTTGTAACCAAGCTTTCATCCACTTATGTGCACAATATTTATGTGATTTTTCCTTCAAGGGAAAATCAATGTTAGCTTCAATTTTCATTTAACCAAGCTTTCATCAATGGAGACTTCAACAACTCTTTCCAATTCCATCACCACTTCTGACGCATCGCCTCTATCAACCCTCTCCCCTCCATCGAACTTTCATCAATCTTTTTCAATTACCTCTTAATTTCTCATTCTGCCACCACTCCGAAAAACCCTACCATCACACCTATCCATCCATTCACCACCGTCACACCGAAAGCCACCAATTCATTCACCACATTCCATGCCTTTGCTACGTCTTCGGCGATAACATCAACACTGATCAAATCATCCCCGCAGAATACCTAACCATAGTCCCTTCCAACCTAGATGAGTACAAAATTGTACCTAGCCCGATTAATCGAACCAGGTGAATTAACATCCAAGCACTCGAGTGTTATCAGAGGCGACAACTTCATGTTTAGAAATTTATTTAATTGGCATATGTTTTTAGAGCTTCATGTCATAAGATCAACAATGTCATCTTATTGTCCCATGAGTATATCATGGTGTATGAATTGTATAGAAATTTAGTGTGTGAATTGTATAGAAATTGATGTATCACCAGTTTTATGGTGTCTGAATTGTATAGAAATTGGTGTATCAATAGCTTTATGGTGTCTGAATTGTCTAAAAATTGGTGTGAAAGAGTATATCATGGTGTACGAATTGTATAGAAATTAGTATATGAATTATATAGAAATTGATGTATCACCAGCTTTATGGTGTCTGAATTGTATAGAAATTGGTGTATCAATAGTTTTATGGTGTATGAATTGTATAAAAATTGATGTATCAATAATTTTATTATTTTTTAAATAGTTAGAAATAGATATATTAATAATTTTATGGTGTCTGAATTATATAAAGATTGGTATATCATCAATTTATTTTAAGGTGTCTTAGAAATTGGTGTATCAATAATTTTATAGTGTTTGAACTCTTTAGAAATAGGTGTATCAATAATAATAATTTTATAATGCCTGAAATATATAAAAATTGGTGTATCAATAATTTTATGGTGTCTAAAATATATAGAAATTGATATACTTTTATGGTGTTTGATTGATATAGAAATAAGTGTATTAATAATTTTATGGTGTATTAATAAATTTATGGTGTATGAAATTTGTATAAGATGTGGTTTGAATCAATCGCAGAATTTGCTATCATTAATGATGTTTTTCTTAGAAGTATTAAAAATTAATATTCATTGATTTAATAAATTAAATTTAAAAACATAAAAAAAAATCAAATAAATGTGTTGTTTTTTCGGTTATCTTATTTACTTTTTTTTTTTAAAAAAACTTAGTTGAATAATAAAGTAGGAGAATTTATAAAATAAAATATCAATCATTAAATTGTCTCCTTAAATCATACTAGTTTAAGTGTTCTTTTTTTTTTTTAATCTTTGGTAGATTTTGTAAATTAAAAACTAGTGATAGTTTTTATAATATTGACTCTTATATTGCATATATTGTATAGTTATGTGATTTGCCCTAGTTTTAATTATATTGACTTTAAGCATACATGTTGAAATAGCTCTTCCATAATATAAAATACTAGATGTGATAGGCCCGTGCACTTTAAATTTAATTTTTACTTTGAAAAATATTTCATGAGAATTTACAAGCAATGCAATTCAAATTAACAAAGTCCTGACATCTGCCAACAGAGACTCGTATTAAATTATATTTATGTGGACAAACACATTACGAAATGTCAAAATTAGTGCAATTCATTACAAGCACCACAGAATCATTCATTTGGTAGCCACGATTATAATCAATCTAAATATAATAATAAAGGAAGAATTGGAGGCTGCAGATGTGGCACCTCTCAATGGCTTTCATTCCCATTTTTCTTTTTTCTCTTTTTTTTTACCTTTTTTTATCAATTTTAATTCATTTTATTGTAACAAAAAATCTCAACTGTATTAATATATGTATTAATGTTGGACATTAATGTGCAATTGAACTTGCCCACTCACTGATGAGTAATGTTCAAGTCCCTTTGTTAGAAGACATTAATTCAAATTCAAGTAATAGAAAAACGAAAAGACCAAAATCCTTTCATTTTCAAAACTGTTTATTTTTTTTTAAGTATGAAAGAACTAAAATGGCTTGAGTATTATAGCCAACAATAATGTTCTCCTTAACTTTGCCTCTTCTCCTAAATGTGATTTTTTTTTTTTTAGAAAAGAGAGAGAAATTAT
Organism: Capsicum annuum; assembly: GCF_002878395.1. Lineage (NCBI taxonomy): Eukaryota > Viridiplantae > Streptophyta > Magnoliopsida > Solanales > Solanaceae > Capsicum > Capsicum annuum. The sequence goes on along the minus strand of NC_061115.1, from coordinate 169,840,452 downwards.
CTCATGATCTTCTAAAAATCTCTTGCATAACGTTAAAAGTTGTCTGAAATTTTGCTCGAACATAAAAACTATAATTTCTTCCACGAGAAAATATATGCTAACAATATTTTTTGTTCTGATTGAAGAATTTATAGAAAAAGTGATGAGAGAATCAAAGGGCAAGAAAAATTGCTTGAAAAAAGAATCAATCATGTTGCACTGTAATTCCTCCACAAGAAAATATTTATTGACAATTTTTTTATTCTAATTGAAGAATTTATAAAAAAAATGATGAGAGGATCAAAGAGTAAGAAAAATTATTTGAAGAAAGAATCAATCTATTTTTGAAATTCTTATCAAACTAGGAGGAGATCAAGGAAAAAACTTTTTATCTATATCAATGAAGCTTTTCTATAAAAAAATCTGTAAAACAAAAATTAAGGATTGTAATGTACAAATCTCTCTCTCTATATAAAAGGAGATAATAGACTTGCTGACATGACGCTCTCTAAGGACTGGATTTCTATTTATCTTTTTTGTCCCTTTTTTAGATATTTTTTCCAATTTTAAAAGACACAAATTTCACATTAAAATTTTATAAAATATTAAATATACTCATATTTAATTCTGTCCATCATAAATGCTATTAATGATAATTATATCATTTTCTTAATTCAACCCTTTTCCTTTCTTTGTTCTTTTGATTTCCTTTTATTTATTCAATCATGAAATTAGTCATAATATGTACTTTTTGGAGTTTTCTTTTTCAATTTTTCTACATAATATATTAACTAAATTATCAGAAATTCTATTTTTTTTTGTTCATCAACACCATTATCACTTTTCATAAACTTTTCTTTATTATTCTTTTTCAAAGATTTTGTGCCCTTTTTCTTAATTTCTTGTATTAAACTTTTGAAGAAATTAAAGTAATTTTGTCATCATTAAAATTATTAATCACCTTTTTTTTAAAACCTTTCTAATTGCTTCTCAAGGATATTAATATATCACAATTAAGACACTTAATATTAGTGTTAGTTACAATTTTATTAATTATTGTCTTTATTCTTTTAATTCATATTACTCACTTAAGTTACAAGTTTTTTGATTACTATATATACTAAAGATTCAAGGCATATTTTCTCCAACAAGTAAGAATTCTTCTCTTCTTATTTCTTGATTATTTTCTTTCTTTATATTCATATTCTTTTAATAACTTTTATTGTTTACAGAGAAGATTAGATAAACATATGAGAAATTTGGGGATTCAAATTCAAATTTGATGAGTAATCCAAATTCAATCGTAATGAGTATAATATCTCTTTCATATTAGTTATCTAATTTTAATTTGTTTGATTCTTTTTATTTATACTTTTTTTTTGTTCGACTTTTTTCCACTGACAGTGATTTTACCATAGTTAATATTTTATACCTTTTTTGAATAATTTTTATTGTTTGCAAATAAGATGAGCATGTGACAATATTTGAGGATTTAAAATCAAATTTGATGAGTATAATATGATTATTAATGTATGTAACTTTGTTTAGTAATCTTTTGAGTTATTACATGATTTATAGTTCTGGTGTGAATTCAAGTGCAATAATTTCATATTTTGTTTGGCATAATTTTTTTCTTTTAAATTCTAACAGTAATTGCACTAAATTCATAATTGATTTACAGATGAAAAAAAAAGACAAAATATGATTGTATTCATAATCTCAAGGCACATGACAAAAAATATGATTATTTTTTTCATTTCATAATTTCTAATATAATTTGTGCGTAAATACCATAATAATCTTTTTTAGAAAATAAAAGATCGTATAAAAGGATTCAATTTCCTTGGTAAATGTATTTTGGATAAAGTATGCTTTAGAAAACCTTCGTCAAACTCGATATAAGCATATTGATAAAGTATGAAGAGGTTGTCTCAAATAATTAGTTTCTTCAAATATAATATATTTGTTGTGTGACTGTGGATATTTTTCTCTTAACTTATTCTTTTTATATAGAGAAAGTGATAGATATATTATAATTGTCGTGAAAATTAGTCAAGATAGAAAATGATTTATATAATATTTTATAAGCTAAAATTAGTAAAAAGTGAAAGAAGATTTGGTTTCATTAGTAAAGAAAACAATTTTTGAAGAATACGACTATGATAAAGAAAAGATTTAAAAAGTTGAAAGAGGCTATAATATTTGAATGAAAAAAGTAATTATTTAAGTTCGTAAATGATTCTACTTGAACTATAAAAATATTTTAGAATTAATTTTATTTGATAAATAGAGTGAATAATGTAATTTTGATATTTAGAGCTCTCTAAACTTATATAGCTACTTGATCTTATTCGCGAGAAAAATACTAAAATAAAAAACATACGAATAATGATAGATTTGAAAAAGTCTAAAAAGATATATGATAAAATTATGTGTTTCCTTTTTTTAATTAAGTCCTTAAAGTTGTGAAACATTTTTTTTTTTACTTAAATATACCTACTAGAAATCTTTACAAAATAATTAAGATGGAAAATTTAATTATCAATTTTCATTGCGTCAATGTTATACGATTCTTCTGATATATGAAGTGAGAGGGTTAAAGCTTCAACTTCAATATTGTATATGTAGAGTTGGGTTTTGTTTTTTTATTTGATATCAAACTCATAAATATAATTAAAATAATCGATTGTATTATTATAATTAGAGAATCAAATAAAGATAAAATCAATCAATGAATAACGATTGTTTTTTTCTTTTTAATTAGAAAATTTAACAATAATTTTCTATCATATCTATTTTTTTTTAATTTTCGTGAATTTTTTATTTCTTTCTTTTTGTTTTTGTTCTTTTCAATTACTTGCTTTGATAAAAATAGGAAATTAATCGTTACTTCTTAAGTTATGCAACAACAAAATTATTTCATATTGATTTGCATTCATATGCATTCGTTTGTCTCAAGAAATTCTACCTTTTTACAAGATAGCATAGTTGTAGTTTCTTATTATTAAAATATATGCTAATATGCTTGATTATTTTTCAGATTCATAGGATAAAGGTTTGCAGGCAAAAGTTGTGCGCATTTTTTCAGGCGTAAAATAATTTTCTTTCCCAATTTTAACAGCTTTAGCGGTATCTCATTTTGTTAAAACATAGACATGTGCCTTATCACGAAAGTGACCAAGCAAGTATATGATGATGGATTTAGCCGATAAGCTCACAAGCTACCCAAAAAAGCTTTTAATTATTAGCATTGAAGAGTATGAGAATAGAGAAAACGAAGGTAGGATGGACATGCATGCATCAAATGCAGTGTATATTTATATGAAATGATTTGTTTAGAGTTATTTTATAAAAGCACATTAGAGGGAGAAAAGAAGAAAAATTATCTTAGTGAGGAAGAAAATATTACAAGTCAAGGGTAGAGAGAACAAAAGAATGAAAGAAAAACAAAGGGCCAAAAGAAACAAATTATGTAAATAAAATTCATCCTTTTGACCAAATATCTCATTTTGATGGCAAATTAAGAAAGTTGAATCAAGATAACAACAGATGTACAATACATAGAGTGCGAAGAAAAAGTGGACTCATGATGCATTGATGCTCCTTTTCAAGTTTAATAATCACTATTAGTTTAATAATTGCAATCGTAGTTGCATAATTTCAATTGTTATAATGTTTTAGTCATTATTTTAAAAGGAGAAAAATATTTATAAAAAATTTTCTTCAAATTTTGGTTATGATTTTACAAATATTTTGATATTTTCATAGTTTTCTAAATTTCTTAATGACTTTTTTTCTACTCAATTTGTGCATATTATTATTTATTATTAACATAACAAAAGTTTCTAATATATGGAATGAAATAGAAAAAGAATATCACTATGCTAAGCCAAAAAAAATGGTTGTAATTTAATGGATCTTTCTTTTTCTCTTTGGGTGAATTAGTTTTTCGAGTATTACGTTAGGTGATGAAAGGTTAGAGAAAAATAAAATAAAATAGAGTGTTAATATTAAAATGAATCAAAACTTAAACAATAACCTATTTGGATTTAAGAATTAATTTAATAATATTTTAAAATATTTTTATTTTTTGCATATAGTGAAAAATTAGTTTGTAAATCTAATGAGATTTTTTGTAACCGCACGAAACGCGACTAAGTTTACTAGTATATATATAAAGGAGAGTTTAGTCCCATCCTATGTGGCATGCCTTAGAGGTCTCCAATGCCATTTATCTTTTTTGTGATTTTTTTGGACTATTTTCTTCTATTTTTAGCTTAACAAATTATTTAAAATTAATAAAAAATCCTCCATTAATGTCTATATTATAAAGTGTCAACACTTTATTACTTCGCACTAAATACTATATTATGATTAAGGTTGTAGTGGGCATTCATATTCCCCTTTATTACTATCCAAAGCGTTTCTAATCACAATTGTTCACTTATTCTTTTTCAATGTAACTTCTTTTGGAGCCTTCAATATTTTATATTTAGAGCAATTTCTTTTGTATTATTGACTGTTTTAATCTTTCAGTTTCCGCATTAATAATCTTCACCTGTAATCTTACCACATCCTTTAAGATATTCTATATATAAGTCTAAACTAAGTTGTCTTCGTCCCATTATTTTTTTATTTATCTTCTTTCTGTTAGAAATTTTCTTTTTTCAGATATATCTATTGTCATATGTAAATGAATGTGTGGTTTAAATCTCCTTCTTGATATGTTTCGTAGTTTGATGGTATATTTTATTTTTGATTTACTTGTCACATTTAGCCTTTGAGTACAGATAGATTGTCTAGCTGACACATTAATTTTTTTAATGTTTAGATGATAATGCAAACTTTGGATATTGATCAGAAAGATATAATCTTTTCCCCTTTTTGCAAGTTATTTATTGTTAAAATAATAATTTAACAAATTATTTAAAATTAATAAAAATCCTCCATTAATGTCTATGTTATTAGAAATTGCATATAACGTGTTTAATGTATAACATGGTTAGTATCTCATGTTATTAAACTCTTCTGCTTTCACACCTTATTTATCACACTTTTTTTAATATTTTATTGTAATGTTGTGTCAGGTGAATGACCTTTTGAGGTGATAACTAACAAGCAGGTCTTTATCTTGGAAATGACTATCGTTAACTAAGCACCTATGTCGGATTTGAGAGAATCCAGTGGCCATAAAGCTGGGTAGATAGGTTGCCTGAGGAGATGAATGACATTAGAATCAGGGATGATAAGGTCTGCATATTGAAGAGCATAGGCTTTTTGATTTTGTGCTTGTATAATTGGATCCTTTTTTCTTTTTGTGGTGATTTCATTCTCCTTTTTTCAACTTTGTTTATCAGATTTAAAATGTTTATTTATAGGACATGGAAGAAGCAATTGTTGACGGTAATGGTACTGAAACAGGCCATATAATAGTAACAACTATTAGCAGTAGAAATGGCCAGCAAAAGCAGGTAATATGCCACGTCTCTCGCTTTAATTTTTATTTATTCTGTTGTTCTTGGTTTGTTTAGAAGTTTGGTGGTTCCCGCATTCACTCTTCTTGTATTGATTGTAGAATTGATAATAAAAAAATGTGATAAATAATGTGAGGAAGTGGAAGAATTTAATAAAACGAGATAATAATTATGTTGTACATTAAACACATTGTACCATCAAGATTTATCTTCTTCCTTTTTTTTTAGAATTTTAAAATTTTTTCTTCATTTTTCTTCACATCTATATAGAATAATAAAGGAGACATTGAAGGAGGCTGATGTGGCACCTCTCAATGATCTCCATTTGAATTTATCTTTTTCTCCTTTTTTGTGAGCATTTTTCTTGATTTTATTACATTTTTTAATTAATTGCTGCTACTAATTACTTATGAATTAATTAAAGTCTATAATATAGCATTCAATGTCCTAATGAATTCTCACTTCTCATTCCATTAACTCACCTTAAATTTCAACAATTATAACGTTAATCTAATGTCCTAATGAATTATTAATATAATAATAAAACCAACAAACTCAAAAGAAAATGATAGGACACCTTTCTATGAACAAGAATACTATTTATTTTTTCTTCTTTTTTAACATTATTATTATTATTATTATTATTATTATTATTATTATTATAAAATGAGAATTTCATCTAATATTTAAGTTTTCTCCCTTTTTTTATAGTTAATTGGAGGCTGCTAATGTGCATCTCTCATTGGTTTTCATTCTCATTTTTTTTTTCACATTTTAAAAAAAAAATTCTTAAAAATTATAATCATATATAACCTGAAAATGTATGTCAAAAGTCATTTCTTTTGCAATTATTCAACGTTTACTATTCATCTTTACTACCTACAGTTATTATATGCAATTAATAATAATTATAATGACAAGTATGACTGTTCTTTATAACAATGAAAATGCTTAGGATTCATTGCAAGGAGCTGCAAATATACTAAAACGGAGGACTTACATCAGGTAAAGTTTTAATTTCTCTGTTATTTTTTTAATCAATAAAGATCTTTCTATTGCTAATTCATAATCCATTCATAAAAATTAGATTTTGATAAATTGTACAGAGTGACAAATTGCATTTCTTATGTCAGATTTGGATAAAAAAAATTTCATATCCTTCATCTTCTTGTAATTAATTTTTCATAGAACATCATTACTTTAATGTATTAAATTTACTTTAATACAACGACGGTAGATTTAGATTTTTCACTCAAAAAATAAAAATGCAATGCATATTATTTAAACTTGAAACCTCAAGGAGAATTTTGAACCTCCTCAATAATTAAGTTAACATCTTATGTTCAAGATATTCAAAATCTATAATTATACACGTGTGTGTGTGTGTGTGTGTGTGTGTGTATTATAATTTCTTGCTTAGCTGATGGGGTTCGGGTGAATTCCTCGACATCCTCTAAATTCGCCCCTACTTCATATCCTTTTTGGGTAATTTAAAGATATGTTATTTATACCTGATATTACAATGGCTTTACATATTTTTCTATGTCAGTTTTCTCATAATCATTATTTCATTCTTATCAATTTTAATTAATAGATTTTAATGTGTAATAATTTTCAAATAACTAAAATTTTAAATAAGCCTTTTCATACTCTATTTTTTGTGCTATAAATAGATAGAAAGTGAATTATTTTTCATATTGTAATTTGTAATGCAATTTGTAACTTGTTTAGTTTGCTCACTTTTTGTTAAATTTTTTAGATGAGCATATTCTTTTTCTTTCAAATAGAAATGATTTGATGATGAGGGTTAGATTTGTAGAATAGTTATTACTAGAGATGATTTGGTTATATGGATTAAAATTTGTGAAATGTGGAATGAGATTTGTAGAATGTGTTTGATATATCTTTGAATGGAGACTAATGGAGGATTGATTTTGCATGAATATGTTGGTTGTAAGTTGTAATTTGTATATCGAAATTTATTATATGTAAAATTATTAGTTTCATTTGATATTTTAATCAAATGTGCTTATTCATATCTTGCAAATTCATGATCATGACTTCTTAAGAGCCGATTAAGAAAAGATTATTGGGAATGAGAAACGTGACGAATCACCTCCCTTCAGTCAAGAAACACAATGTGAAAATATCTTAAATGTGAATTTTCATGAAATTTCAAATATTATTATAGGGTTTAAATACAATTTGCTATTATAAGTTTTAAAATATTTACAGAAATTCAAATATTACTGTAAAAATTTTGGTTCTTTTCCATTCGTACGAATGAATTGTTTATTAATTTAGTGAATTTTTATTAAGTCATCAATTGTCCAACAATTATTTTGAGTCATTTTACCGAATTTAAAGTTGTAAGTCACTAACTATAATATGGTGCGTATAGATAAGGACAATGAAAAACACTATAAATGCAATAATGAATTATAGTAAGAAAAAATAATAAGAAGTCATACCATGTCATTTTGCACATCCTAAAACCTCACAGTGAACTAGCTTCACAATATTTTATAATTGGGATGTGATAGAATCCATTAAGTTCATTAGTCTTGTAAGGATTCAGAGGAATCATAAAATTTTTTCTCTTTTAAATTATTGATTTTCTCACTTTCTTATGTGTTATTGAACTAACGATCTGTTTAATAAATTTTTTCCATAAAAAATTTTACACTTCATTTATCATTTTAATCTTATATAATTTTTTCATAACCGCGCGAAGCGTGGACAAATACCCTAGTTACACTATAAATACCATAACTACTGATCTCTATATAAGTCGCTAATAAATCCCACAACTTTCACAAATCCTTTTCAGAAATTAAGAGGAAAAAAGCAAAAACCCTTCAGGCGTAGCATTTATGTATGGCAAGTCCACATTTCTCTTGCATAGTATGTGCAGATAGCCTTAGATAATTTCAAGCAAGTAGCTGAGCTCTTTATAGAATCTACCGGCTTTTGAGATTTTGTAAATTCAGAGGATTCAACAATCTGCATTTTCATAAAATGGTTTAATTGATTACGTTAAATTGATCTGTCAATATTATAAATCAGAAAAGCTAATAGAAAATCTTTTCACTAAATAGCAAAGAAGTGTATGTTGTGCAGAAATAGATGAACACAAAGTCTAAATGATCGTTCTTAATGGGTCACACTTTCAATATTACACAAAAAGACAATCAAGAATAATAGAGGGTGTATATCCCATTTTCCTCCCAATCAGTGTATTACATTATTAATCAGTAAACATCTGAAGAGCCATATCTATATCCAAGATATGTAATAACAAAATTATTTCAATTTATATACCATATATACAACAACAACAAACTCAGTATATTTCGACAAGTTGGGATTTAGGAAGGGTAAGTGTACGCAGTCTGTACCACTATCTTAGAGGTGAGATAGAGAGATGATTTTCGATACAACTCTGTTAAAAATTTATATACCATGTATACACTGCAAAAATTAATCTTTACTATCAAAATCATAGTGTAAAAATTAATGTATGAGCAGGAATTAAAATATAAAATTGAATAAAAAATATAGCTTACTCTTGCTTCCTATTCAATGTTTGGTTGTTAAACCATTTAACTAAGATTAGTGTTATAATAATTACTTTTAGTTAGTTCAACCTGCATAAACAAATATATAGCCCCTATAACTTGAATGATGTTTAATAATCCAACAATTCTATGAAACAAACGTTACACTGTAGTAAAACCAAAATTCTAAGAGGAAATAATGTGAATGATTGTTGTTCGTTTTTCCCTTCTAAGGCTCCTATCATCATCTATATATAATATAGGGAAAAAGCTCAAATATGTCACTGAACTATCAGAAATGACTCATTTATGCCATCCGTTAAAAGTTGGGCTCATTCATGCCATCACCGTTACAAAACTGGCTCATCCATGCCATTACTTTTAACAGTCGGTTTTTAGAAAACAGTTTTATCACGTGGCGGCATATTAGAGGTCCACGTCGTTTTAAAAAAATTTTCTAATTATTTTTTTGATGCAATAAAAAGAATCCACCCTACTTTTTGATCCATTAAAAACTAGTTTGATCTATACTTTTAAAATTTGAAATTATTTGTATATTGCCCCATATCAATAGTGTTTTTTTCCTTTTCTAGCTTTCACGTGTGACTCTGTTCACAATACGGATCAATAATATGATCATCTCCCTTTGAACTAAGTTTTACTTGATTAATTAGTTAATGAGTTAATTTTGAGATTATTTGTGTATCGCCTCATATCATCTGAGTATTTATAGTTACCAAGCTCATTGATTTTTTTTTTTTTGGTTGTATGCGGCTTAAAATTGTGGTCAAATATAGTAAATTGATCCATAGACAAGCAAAGATAATAAGACAATATGTCTCATGCCGTCACTCTATCATCCTCATACCCATTCTGCAAAAATTTTAGTACAGTGTCATTGATATCAATTATTGTGCTAATTAATTACCATAAAATTCTTTTAATATTGTATGATATCATTTGTTTTGAACCAAATTGACATTGTTTTTTCAAGAGACCTTAAATATCCGACATTTTATAAATAATTTCATTTCTTTTTTACTTTTCTCGTGGGACATTGTTCTCTCAAACACTCATTATACTGCTCCCTTTTATCTTTTTTAATATGTCGTTTAATGTTTTGACACAATCATATATTAAGATAATTATTTGACAATCAACATTAATCATTGGAGGTAGAATATTTGTCTAAATTACAATTATGTTTTTCTCAAATTACAATTTGATTTAATGATATAGTTACATAAAAATTGGCGAGACGTCATAGTTTTATATCCTTATATAATTAATTTTAAGTGGTCCAATCCTAATTAGAAATTGAATAAAAACAATATATAAGCCATGCATGCAAGTGACAACTCACAAGTATTATGTATGTATAGTCTTTATCATTTCATTATATACTTAATTCAATGAATTGATTAATTCCAAAATTTTATTGTTCTTTTCTCTTTAATGAAATAAAATATCTAAGAAGAAAGAATAAAATGAAGATGACATGAAATTTGTATAATATAGTCTAAGGCCAGTTGGCATATATAAAAATAAAAGTAAATTCAATATATTTTTGATAAGTTAGATAACATGAGAGTATATATTTGTGTGGGAATATAAAATAAATTAATGTATATTATATATATATATATATGTTCATTGATTTTTTCATATATATTTTTATGTTATTTTAAAATCTTTTAATGAAAATTTTGACTCTACTATTAACCTCATCGTCATAGATCAAACTAATTTTTAATGGATCAAAAAGTTGGGTGGATTCTTTTTAATGGATTTAAAAAAAAAAAATTAAAAATGACATGGACCTCTAATATGCTGCCACGTGACAAAACTGTTTCCTAAAAACCGGCTGTTAAAAATAATGGCATGGATGAGCCAGTTTTGTTACGAAGATGGCATGAATGAGCCCAACTTTTAACGGATGATATAAATGAGTTATTTCTGATAGTTCAGTGACATATTTGAGCCTTTTCCTGTAATATATAACTTACTCAAATGCTTAGTTCAAGAAAACAATAAAAGAATAAATATGTGTCGCCCCTGTTATAAACATAGAGAAACTTAGTAACTATTCTTTGATAAGATTAATTTAAAGCAATTAATACTCCAATAAATCCAAAAAAAAAACAAAAAAAAAACTAAACAATACGATAAATCAAGAATAAAAGATAATTGGATAAAATTAACTCTTTCAACTTCCTAAAAGTTCTCAAGTAAATAGTAGAGGGATCCATGTTTATCAAGATAGATTCAGATTCACAAATTTGTAAAGAAGTTCATTAAACTGAAAGTTTTCTACGTACTGGAATTGTCAAACTCTTGAATCTCATAGTGATGCTATAGTCATCATTAGCTCATCATTGAACAAGTTTATGCTAGCTCTTTAAGCTGTGTATGACTAATTACTAAACCATTAAATACAATAAAAAGAGGATAAAACTCAAACATTATAAAGACAAACATAAATTTTTTCTTTAGTTTCTGTACAAAGCGAAAGGAAAGTTCTTCAGTACACTTCGCATTTGCTTGAACATTGAAGCATGGAATTTTTCTACACCTAGTAATAAGATGTTTGTATGCGAACCTTACATTTTTAGGTACTAAAAAATGAGTTGTGGATACAAAATTAATCAAATTTAATCTTAATGATATTTAATGAGTTGTAGTCAATTGTTACCTTATTCAAAAGTTAAAACTTAGAATGAGTAGATCTAGTTGCAGATGCCACAAGCAAGGATAATTCATTCCTGCAAATCAAATTAAATAGAGGATAAAATTAGTTTTTACTTGTCTGAAAATTAAGAGATAGGTGAAAATGAAAGGAAAAGTACACACATGCAACTATAAGTAAATTAAAGGCATTGTTCTCTATAATTCCTTTTGAACGCTCTCTGCTAGCAAGATGATGAATAGTCAAAAAGAGCGGCAACAATTCCTTGTGGATCTGATAAAGGCCAAAAAGAATGTATGAATCTTGCGATGATCGACAAAATTCCAGCACAAAAGACGACACGAAATGCCTCGGGATTTGGGACCAAAACTAGTTTCAATATCACTAGCATCTGCAGCTAATTCTTTGTACTGCATCATCACATCAAGAACTGATTGATTTTCCAAAGATAATTTCTGCTACTCTAGACCATCGAGTTGGAGTCGTCTTGTCGTATATTGTGAGCACCGACTTAAATATGCCACAAATTTTAAAAAGTGATGAAAATATATCATTAAAGTAGAAAGTAACTAAAATAGGTTTGGTGCATTTTTTTTATACATCGTATGATTTTTTTTCTAACGTTTGCAACTAACGGAGCTAAAAGTGGATGATGCATTTTTGTGCACCATTCATTTATTTATATGGTGCACTTTTTTTATGCACCATATTAAAAAAATATCACCCTTACTCTATCTTACTGTAATACCTCGTACTTTTTCCTAGCTAATTTCATCTCAAGGAATGTCTAGTATTAGCTTCTAAATTGAATGATGATTATTCCATGAGGAATTTTCAAGATTTTCACTTTTTGTCATGTGGAAAATTCAATAAGCTTTTCATCGATATAAGATTCGCCCAAATCCGATAACCGGGTCAGAAGCTACGACTATTTCAAATTTTCGTTGTAAAACAGAGCCATACTAGTCAGTGGCGCGCCGTGCCACAAGAGGAAATGACATTTGGCAAATTCTAGTAGGGGTCCGCGATTATGGCGCGTCGCGCCAAGGCCTAAATTCAGAATTGTCCGTTTTCCAGTGTCTCAGCGCGATTTCCCCCACGTCGCGCCAAAGTTCCAGGTCACAAAAGAAGTGGCAACGTGATGGCCCCACGTCGCGCCATCCCTCAATTTCTCAATTGTCAAAATCCAGTGACACGGCGCTATAGCGCCGCGTCGCGCTAAAGGTCCAGTTTGAGAAATTTTTACAATTTTAAAAGATGCATCCAAAGGTTAAAATGATCAATTTTCTACCCCTATTTAAACCCAATAACATGTGATTTAGCTATTCTTCACCCAAAATATACTAGTTTCTCTCAAGTTTCTCTCAAGAACAAGTTAGGATTTCTATTGGGGATTCGAATTCAAGAAGGTTTCATCGTCAATTCTCACAAAATCACGAACTAAGGTATGAGTAGTGTTCATTCATGGACTCCTTTCATCCATGAAGCCCAAGAATCTCTTTTCTAAATTTAAGTTTATGGATTTCTTTATGAATTTCATGTTGGGTTTGTTTCGTTTATGTTGAGAATGATCAATTGAATTCGAATCCATGTTGGGTGATCAATTTTATGTGGAATTGATTTGTATAGATGTATATTCATGTGAACTTATGAATAAACCCTAGATGATGAAATTAGAGATGAATCATAATAATTAATGTTGTATAATGTTGTCTACATGTGTTATGCCTACCATGTGTTTGATTAAATGCCTAGATGAAGGAATAATGCCCAACTAGTATGATATCATGAAATCCCCATATATGTACAAGTTATGCCCATCACATGTTTTGATGGAATGCTTCTATAAATGTATTATGGATTATGATATTAGTTCTATGTTCAAGTAAGTTATGCTTGGTCAGTTTTCCTTCCATCGAGTCCTGGGGGTACTTGTACCCGAAACATTAGTTGTGTGCCTAGAGCCATGTCATGTTTTCACGATACTCTCAATCAAGCTACGAATCCTTAGACTTCAGACAGTCTTATAACTCAGGAAATCTCTATGATCTCAGTCAGTTGTCAGATATTAGTAGTAACAAAATTCAGTAATTCAGCCCATGTCTAGTTCAGTTAAATCATGTTCAGTGTCTATTCTGAAGGGAGTAAAAATTAGTATCGAGTGAACCCAAGGATGGGGACACACACTATCAGATGAGGGAGTGATCCTTAGAAGTCATCCTTGCATTCCAGAACTATGCAGTCAGCATAGGTTAAGACATCAACACTATCCGATGAGGGTTGATGAGGTAGATAAACACTGTCAGATAAGGGCCCCACCGTTTTCGTATAGGGGACACTATTAGATGAGGGTCGCCCACAGATTATCCTTACTAGTGGTGCAGTATTGACACCTTTCCAATTGGGGTTACAGATTGGACCCCAACTCAGCCATAATGACGTGTCAGGGGCATGCCGGTTAGATAAATACTTCCCACAGTTTCATGTTACAGAATCAGGACTGTCAGATATAGTCAATTAGTCTCAGTAATAGAACTCAGATAGTTCTTTAAATTTTAGGATTGTCAGATACAGTCAACTCAGATACAGTATGGAACTCAGATAGTTTCATCAGATTCAGGACTGTCAAATACAATCACTCATGTTATCAGTTATATTCAGATTCAGTAATCATGTTATCACAGTATTAGTGTCAGTTGTTATGTATCATGCATGTATTCTCACGCTCATGATAGTTAGTTAGTTATTATTATTGTTCATGCATATGAAACCCATGCATTCAACCTACCTCACATGCATACCAGTACATTCAAAGTACTGATGCATTTGCGCTATGGTGTCTTATACCATAGGTTCAGAGACACGAGCTCCAGAGCAACAGTAGATTCCAAAAATCTGCAGATAGAGTTAGAAGTGAGTCCTCATCTTTTGAGGACATGATTATTTCTCTATTATCTTATTAATCAGTTTATTAGTTGGAGTTAGTTGGGGACATATCCCATCAACTCCTTACTCAGACAGTTCAGTCAGTTAGCGGCTTTCTAGACTATCATGTTTCATATTTCAGTATGTTCAGTTTTGTTTTGGGTATTTTATTACCCCACACAGATGTTATATCATTTGGATGATGTTCAATATTAAACCTTATGGCCTTTTAGTCCATGTTTCTGCATAATAAAGTATTTTATGCAGTATACAGGTACAAATATCAGTCATGGGTTAGCTTATGATCCTTCAGGGTCATGAGCACTGTATAGCATTCCGGGTACCAGATTCGGGGCATTATAAACTTGGTATTAGAGCCTAAGGTTCAACAGAGTCCTAGGAAGTCTGAAAGCCACATCTAGTAAAGTCATGTGCATGGGTGTGTTGCGCACTACATTTATGTGCAAGAGGCTATAACGTGTTTTAGGAATAGTTTCCTTTCTTTCGGTATTCATGTCGTGCCAGTGAGCATAATCTCAAGTCAATCTCTCAGTCTAGTCTGTTTCTCCCTTTTCTTCTACAGAACATGCCTCCTTAAAAAAGAAACGAAAATCAATCAGCCCCTCAGCCCGAAGATTCTTTGGGCAATCATGTTTCTCATGTGGAGTTCAGGGTCGTATTCACTACTCTTGCCCAGTTAGTTGCCACTCAAAATGAACGGCCAGCATTTATTTTAGCCAACCCAGTGGTAAATTCAGCCGTAGCTAAGATTCGGGACTTCATCCAAATAAATCCTCTGTCCTTCCTCGGGTCTAAGGTAGATGATGACCCTTAGGAATTCATTGATAAGGTTTAGAAGGTGACAGATATCATGGGGGTGACTACTATTGAGAGTGCTGAGCTAGCTACATATCAGTTGCAGGATGTAGCTCATAATTGGTTCAAACAGTGAAAGTTAGAGAGGTCAGATGATGTAGGTCCTATAGAGTGGGAGGATTTTGTCACTGTATTCTTAGATAGATTCTTTTCCCAAGAGCTTAGAGAGGCTAAGGTGCTAGAATTCATCAACCCCAGACAGGGTAATATGACGGTGAAAGAGTATTCTCTTAAGTTTACTCAATTAGCCAGATATGCCCCTCATGTAGTTGCAGACAGCAGAGCCAAGTGAGTAAGTTTGCTTCAGGGGTAAATGATAGCGTGGTAAATAAGTGCAGATCTGCCATGCTAAACAGTGACATGACTTTAGCCAGGCTTATGATTCATGCTCAGCAGATAGAGGAGTAGAAAATTAAGTAGAGGGAGAAGCAGAATAAGAAAGCGAAGATAGGTAGTTTCAACTTCGCTCAGCCTAAATCAAAAAGAGGAAACCGTTCCCAGTTTCATCCTAAGTCATCAATTCCAGCCCCTTCTTCAGCCAGTGCTCCAGTTCCTAAGTTCAGGAAGGGTAACAGAGATAGAGCGCCAGGCTCTAGGTCTCAGGGTGGTGTTAGCAATGCCCAAAATAATCCCCTGTCAGACTTGTGGTAAGAACCATAAGGGTGCTTGCAGAGCTGGTAGCGATGTCTGTTTCGGTTGTGGCAAGCTGGGCCACAGAATCAGAGACTGCCTTCAGTTAGGTTATCAGAGTTATCTTCACTCCTCAGTTCAGTTCAGTCGCCTGAATCAGCAGGGTGCCACCACCAGTGCTACTAGTGGGCAATGCCCAAATCATCTCTATGCTCTTCAGTCCTGATAGGATCAAGAAAATTCTCCTGATATAGTTACTGGTATGTTACAGATCTTTTATGTGCATGTTTACGTTTTGCTAGATCCAGGAACTTCTTTGTCTTTTGTTACTCCCTATATAGCAGGTGATTTCAGAATCAGTCCCAAAATCCTAGCAGAGCTCTTTTCAGTCTCTACCCCAGTGGGTAAAACCATCATAGCCCGACGAGTATACAGAAGCTGCCCAGTTATGATATTTCAGAAAGTCACTTTAGCAGACTTAGTCGAATTAGAGATGACTGATTTTGATGTCATTCTCGGCATGGATTGGCTTCATTACTGCTATGCCATAGTCGACTACAGAAACAAAATAGTCTAGTTTCAGTTTTTAAATGAACCCATTCTTGAGAGAAAGTGTAGTACTTCAGCGTTCAGAGGTCAGCTTGTTTTCTACCTTCGAGCACAGAAAATAATGTCTAAAGGATGTGTCTATCATCTTGTTCAAGTTAAGGACACTAGTTCCGAAACACCTAGCCTTGAATCAGTTTTAGTTGTAGGTGAATATTCAGATGTCTTTCCCGAAGATTTTCCAGGAATTCCTCCTGAAAGGGAAATAAACTTCGGCATTGATCTTCTTCTAGATATTCAACCTATCTTTATTCCGCCATACAGAATAGCACCAACAGAACTTAGAAAGTTAAAAGAACAGTTGAAGGATCTCCTAGATAAGGGATTCATCAGGCCCAGCATTTGCACGTGGGATGCTCCAGTATTATTCGTGTGCAAGAAAGACAGTTCTATTAGGATGTGTGTAGACTACCGTCAACTCAATAAGGTCACGGTCAAGAAAAAATATCCTCTTCCCAGAATTGATGACTTATTTAACCAACTTCAGGGTGCCAGTTATTTCTCTAAGATAGACCTCAAATTCGGCTATCATTAGCTCAGAGTTAGATAATATGACATTTTAAAAATAGCTTTCCGTACTCGGTATGGTCACTTCAAATTCCTAGTCATGTCATTTGGTCTTACCAATGCCCCAACCACTTTCATGGACTTGATGAACCATGTGTTCAAGCAGTACTTGGACATGTTCATCATAGTCTTCATAGATGATATCCTGGTCTATTCCCTCAGTGAGCACGATCATGAAGACCATCTCAGAATAGTACTTCAAACTCTCAGAGATCATCAGTTGTTTTCCAAATTCAGTAAGTGCAAATTTTAGTTAAGGTTAGTAGCATTCCATGGTCACATCATTTCCGGTGATGGCATTAGAGTAGATCCTTAAAAGACCAAAGCAGTAAAAAACTAGCCTCGCCTTGTCTCTTCATTAGATATTAGGAGTTTCTTGGGTTTGGCTGGCTATTACAGATGGTTTGTTAAGGGATTTTCTTCTATTGCATCCCCTATGTATAGATTGACTTAGAAGAAAGTCAAGTTTCAGTGGTCAGATCCTTACGAGAAGAGTTTTCAGGAGTTGAAGACTCGACTCACCTCAGCTCCAATCTTAGCTCTCCCAGATGGTCTAGATGGTTTCGTAGTGTATTTTGATTCATCTAGAGTAGGTTTGGGTTGTGTCCTCATGCAGCATAGTAAGGTCATAGCCTATGCCTCCAGACAACTTAAACCCCATGAGAAGAATTATCCTACTCATGATCTTGAGTTAGCAGCCGTAGTCTTTACCTTGAATATTTGGAGGCATTATCTATACGGTGTTTATGTAGATGTGTTCACTGATCATAAAAGTCTTCAGTATGTCTTTTCTTAGAAAGATCTCAATCTTCATCAGAGAAGATGGTTAGAGCTCTTGAAAGATTATGATATGAGTGTCCTTTATCATCCGGGAAAGGCCAACATAGTGGCCGACACTCTCAGTAGAATATCCATGGGTAGTGTTTCTCATGTTGAGGACAGTAAGAATAAGTTAGCTCAGAAAGTCCATCAGCTTTCCAGACTAGGCGTTCGCTTAGTCGATATAGAAGAGGGTGATATATGGGTTTAGAGTAGTTCAGAATCATCTCTAGTTTCTGAGGTGAAAGAAAATCAAGATAGAGATCCCAGCCTTGTCAAGTTGAAAGAGTCAGTTTAGGATCAGAAAATAGAGGTTTTCTCCCAAGGGGGAGATGGTGTCCTTCGTTCTTAGGGTTGTCTCTGTGTTCCAGGTGTAGATGACTTAAGGCAGCAAATATTTACAGAAGCACATGATGCGCTCTACTCTATTCATCCAGGGGTCACAAAGATGTAGTACGACTTGAGGAAAATTTATTAGTGGAGTGGGATGAAGAGAGATATTGTAAAGTTTATAGCTAAGTTCTCTATATGTCAGCAGGTTAAGATAGAGCATCAAAAGCCTAGTGGGTCTATGCAGGAGTTAAGTATTCCTACTTGGAAGTGGGAAGTTGTGAACATGGACTTCGTGACGGGTTTGCCTCGAATTTTTCATCAGTATGATTCAGTCTGGGTCATTGTAGACAAAATAACCAAATCGGCTCATTTCCTTCCAATTCATACCTCTTATTCAGCTGAGGATTATGCGAAATTCTATATCAAGGAGTTGGTCAGATTGAACGGCGTTCCGCTATCTATTATCTCAAACAGAGGTACCCAGTTCACCTCTCATTTTTGGAAAGTGTTCCAAAAGGGTCTTGGTACCCAAGTTCATCTTAGTACAGCCTTGCATCCTCAGACAGATGGTCAACTAGAAAGGACCATTCAGACGTTAGAAGATATGCTAAGGGTGTGAGCAATCGATTTCAAGAGAAGTTAGGATGACCACTTACCTTTGATTGATTTTGCATACAACAATAGCTATCATTCTAGTATTCAGATAGATCCATTAGAAGCTCTCTATGGTAGGAGATGTAGGTCTCCAATTGGTTGGTTCGAAGTTAGTGAGGCCTCAGTCATAGGTCCTGACTTAGTATTCGATGCCTTAGAAAAAATCCAGTTAATTAGAGAAAGACTCTGGGCTGATCAGAGCCGACAAAAGTCTTATGCAAATGTTCATAGAAAAGATCTCAAGTTTGAGATTGGTGACTATGTCTATCTAAATATCTCTTCCATGAAGGGAGTGAAGCGGTTCGACAATAAAGGGAAACTCGGTCCCCGATATGTCTGTCCCTTCAAAATTCTTAGTCGATTCGGCAAGGTAGCTTATGAGCTCGAATTGCCTTCAGATCTAGCCTCAGTTCATCCAGTATTTTATGTCTCTTTGATCAAGAAGTGCATAAGTGATCCAGCAGTTGTAGTCCCTATTCAGAGCATTAATGTTCAGAATACTCTCTCTTATGAAGAGATTCCAGTCGAAATCTTAGACTATCAGACTCGTAGATTGAGGAACAAAGAAGTCCCTCTAGTTAAGGTACTTTGGCGACATCAGTCCATCGAGGGAGCTACTTGGGAAGCAGAGGCAGACATGCGTACCAAGTATCCTCACCTCTTCTTCGCCAACTCAGATCAAGATCAAGGTAACAGTTCTCCTTAAGCTTACTTAGTTTCATGTTTAGTGTTTATCATAAACTTGGTATGCAGTTTCATGCTCTTGTTCCCATTATAAACTTGGTATCAAGTACCATTGCATATTCAGTCATGCACTCATGTATCAGTTCAGTTATGTAATTATGAATCAGACATGCATTCTCATTCTGAGAAACTTAGTTCTTCAGAACACTCAGTCATGCATTCATGAATCAGTTACACATGCATCAAATATGGATGTTCAGTATTATATGTTCAGCTTTTTAGTAATATTAGTCACGAGATCATGTTCCAGTTATTCATGTTCAGTATGTACGTCAGTTGTCTTTTATCCCCTCTCAGTCAGTCTCATTCAAGGACGAATGTTTTCAAGGGGGAGATATTGTAATACCCCATATTTTTTTCTAGCTAATTTTATCTCAAGAATGTCTAGTATTATCTTCTAAATTGAATGATGATTATTCCATAAGGAATTTTCAAGATTTTCACTTTTTTTCATGTGAGAAATTTAATAAGCTTTCCGTCGATATAAGCTTCTCCCAAATCCGATAACCGGGTAGAAGTTAGGACAATTTCAAGTTCTCGTCGTAAAACAGTGCCATAATAGTCAGTGCCGTGCCGCACCACAAGAGGAAATGACATTTGGAAAATTCTAGTAGGGGTCTATGGCGCATCGCGCTAGGGCCCAAATTCAGAATTGTCCATTTTCCAGTGTCTCAACGCGATTTCCCCCGTGTCGCGCCAAAATTCCAGGTCACAAAGGAAGTGGCAACGCGATGGCCCTGCATCGTGCCATCCCTCAATTTTCCAATTATCAAAATCCAGTGACACAGTGCGATAGCGCCGCGTCACGCTAAAGGTCCAATTCGGGAAATTTTACAATTTTAAAAGACGCATCCAAGGGTAAAAAGAGTCAATTTCCTACCCCTATTTAAACCCAATAACATATAATTTAGCTATTCTTCACCCAAAATATACTAGTTTCTCTCAAGTTTCTCTCAAGAACAAGCTAGGGTTTCTATTGAGGATTCAAATTCAAGAAGGTTTCACCATGAATTCTCACGAAATCACTAACTAAGGTATACATAGTGTTCATTCATGGACTCCTTTCGTCCATGAAGCCCAAGAATCTCTTTTCTAAGTTTAAGTTTATGGATTTCCTTATGAATTTCATATTGGGTTTGTTTTGTTTATGTTGAGAATGATCAATTGAATTCAAATCCATGTTGGGTGATCAATTTTATGTGGAATTGATTTGTATAGATGTATATTTATGTAAACCTATGAATCAACCCTAGATGATGAAATTAGAGATAAATTCTTAGACTTCAGACAGTCTTATGACCCAGGAAATCTCCATTATCTCAGTCAGTTGTCAGATATCAGTAGTATTCCATCAGTTAATGAAATTCAATAATTCAGTCCATGTCTAGTTCAGTTAAATCATGTTCAGTGTCTATTCAGATGGAAGTAGAAATTAGCACCGAGTGAACCCAAGGATGGGGACATACACTATCAAATAAGGGTGTAATCCTTAGAAGTCATCCTTACATTCCAAAACTATGTAGCCAGCATAGGTTGAGACATCAACACTATCCGATGAGGGTTGATGAGGTAGATAAGCATTGTCAGATAAGGGCCCCACTATTCTCATATAGGGGACACTATCAAATGAGAGTCGCCCATAGCTTGTCCTTACCTGTGGTGCGGTATTGACACCCTTCCAATTGGGGTTACAGATTGGACCCCAACTCAGCCATAATGGCATATCAGGGGCATGCCGTTTAGATAACTATTCCCACAGTTTCATGTTACAGAATTAGGACTGTCAGCTACAGTCAACTCATATACAGTACGAAACTCAGATAGTTCCATCAGATTAAGGACTGTCAGATACAGTCACTCATGTTATTAGTTATATTCAGATTCAGTAATCATGTTATCACAGTATTAGTGTCAGATGTTATGTCTCATGCATATATTCTCACGCTCATGATAGTTAGTCAGTTATTATTATTGTTCATGCATATGAACCCCCATGCATTCAACCTACCTCACATGCATACCAGTACATTCAAAGTACTGACGTATTTGTGCTATGGTGTCTTATACCATAGGTTCAGAGACACGAGCTCCAAAGTAACAGTAGATTCTAGATATCTGCAGACAGAGTTAGAAGTGAGTCCTCATCTTTTGAGGACATAATTATTTCACTATTATTTCATTAATCAGTTTATTAGTTGGAGTTAGTTGGGGACATATTCCATCAACTCCTTATTCAGACAGTTCAGTCAGTTAGAGGCTTTCTAGACTGTCATATTTTAGACTTCAGTATGTTCAATTTTATTTTGGGTATTCTATTAACCCACACAAATGTTATATCATTTAGATCATGTTCAGTATTGAACCTTATGGCCTTTCAGTTCATGTTTCTGCATTATGAAGTATTTTATGCAGTATACAGGTACAGATATCAGTCATGGGTTAGCTTATGGTCCTTCGGGGTCATGAGCACTGCGTAGCATTCCGGGTACCAAATTTGGGGCGTTACACCTACCCTTCATATTGTTCCTCATCTTATTTCCAATTAAAAACCCTTCTCTGATGGTCCCTCCTCCCCTTTTCTAAGCTTCTTCGATGGTTCCCCCTTCCCTCACCCTAGTCCATTTCACTTAAAAAGAAAATAGTTAATCATCCTTCAACAACATGGGGTAGAAACGTGGATGGCATTTGAATTAAAAATCTGCTTCTCTCCTTTAGTTGGTATGCTAACCTCTCTATTTTTTTTAGTTTTCTATTTATTAAAAAATAGCATTTTGTGTCAGTTTATTGCATCAAATACGACAATGCTGATTCATTTTAACTATCTTAATTTTGTAGATAAAGAAATTGCACAGGAAATCTCATTGCATAAACAATTGAAACTATTTTCTGCTTATTCTAATTAGATGAGGAACATAAGATATATTTCCAATTTACTCTCTTAGAAATTACTAGATGAAACTTTCTTGGAGGAATTCTTTATTGAATCCATTAAAATTTAAAATACCACTTATGTGAAAGCATAGAAGTCAGAAGAAGATTACTTTGGAAAGCCATATAAAATCAACATTGCCTTCAGTTTGCGTCCTTCAACCTGATACTCTACTTCTTTCAACACTTGAATATTTTCACCCTTTTGTTTTGACCTTGATACCTAGCATGAGTGAATTGAATGCAAATGAGAGAGTAGATACTTCACAGCATATGTAACATGGTCTATTCACTTCGTTATAAAGTATAGTCATTGAACGTTACTCATTATAACAGAAGACATCGACCCATCTAACAAAAGTCTATAACAAAAGCAGATGTACTCATATAAGTTACGACGTTCAATTTAGGTTTATATTTGCTTGGAAGTGGGATAAAAAATTCCATGGGATATCCTTTCTTATTCCCCCTGACAGTATATAAATCTGGTTACTTATTTATTTATTCCAGTCAACCAATCAATTCTTATTAAATGACCTACAATTACCTAATGAAATGTGCTACAATCATAGAAGGAGCCATTGGGAAGTGAGACGTAAAGATGGTAAATGTGTGGGAGAATGAACAAAATGGACTATTGCAACATCTCTACCAAGTTCATCTTATCAATTATATCGTAGACAAAGAAATAGTTTATATTCTTGAAGTTATGAGTTTATATCTACTATTTATTGCAATGAATTTACAAATAAATTTATACTTCGCATTAAAAGTGCTGCATCTTCCCCTGCGTAGAAGTTCAAGAACTTGACTAGAACTATATTGCACCCTACTAGCTATAACCAAATTTAAGGTTTGAGTTGGTATGGCTTAATTGTCCCGCCTCAAATCCTATTGGGGTGGACAGGCACCCGTAGTTGTGAAGGCCCGAGAGAACCAACCCATAACCTTGGAATTCACATGCATGCAACTATAATAGGCAAAGGTTTTGCCATATATGGATATAATTCCTTAATAAAAAAAATATAAACGACAAGCCCTAAAACTATATGCATAATAGACTTGGCCGTTGGGGCCATAACATCTACAAGATAACACACTACCATACTTAACTTTACATTGGTCTACAAAGCCTCTAGACGATACATAGAACTTAGCTAAGGTTGGGACAAACCCCCACCATACTATTAACTTTTATACAATACCCAAAATATATAGAACCGACTCGGAAAGCCCCAAAGCAAACTGGAGCTCACCAATAGCAGATGGATATCCTGGGCTCTTACTGAGGAGCTGTGTTTGCCGAAGCACCCATACCTGTAGCATGAAATATAGGTCCCCCATAAGGGAAGTCAGTACGAAAATATGTATTGAGTATGCAAGGCGGAAAAGTAATAATACAAGATACAAAGGTTCAATAAAAATCTGGAGCAAGTGTAAAAATAGTGCTAGAGACCACCTTTACATTTACTTGTGGAACAGGGTACATTACATTTTTTCCCTTCTTTTACCTTCTTACTTTATTATCTTTGTAATCCATATGATACGAATGACCAGTTGATCAGTGGTAAATAACAAATCAGGATCGGCCCATGCTAGGCTTATTCCCCTGAGCTGCCACCTGTAAATAAACATTGGGATCGACCCATGCTATGCTTACGCCCCTGAGCTTCCACCCATATATAAATTATCGGGATTGGTCCATGCTAGGCTTATGCCCCTGAGCTGCCACCCGTTTTACAGATTTCTATTACTTAGTTTAATTAGCCTTTAAGATTGTTACTTCGGTGGTCATAATATTATGGTACCTTGAAACAATGACATATATATATAAGAGACATGCAAATAGGCAATCAATGCAATAACAATGAAGTAAGGAGTTTTTGGCACGCTAGTGAAGTGTTTAGGAGCTAAAAATAACACATGGGTCTTATTTGAGTAACCGGAGAAATTCTGAAATTTACTAGTGAAAATAGACATATAGGATTGGTAGCAAGCATGTATTGAGGTGTTTTAACTCATTAGAGAGTGAGATCAAGTTCATTAGTAACATGGGATATCATACGGTGCTATTATGTATCATGTGTTATAGGATAATCTTGGAAGCTTGCTCGATGGAGCAAGTGTCCATTTTCATGCCAAGAGTGCAAAATAGAGTATGCCTTACATACCTGGTTGTAAAACTCCAATACCAAACCAGCTCAACTCTCCGCCATTTTAGATTACTTATCTACAATGAAATATATGGAAAACTAATATTAGCGACCAAACGTCACATTTTGGCTATTTAACTTTACCAAACTAGTGGCCGGGAAGTAAGCCCTTACTTTATCAATAAAGGGTGTCAATTTAGCCCTCTTATACTCCAATTACATCCACATACCATACATATTCATATAATATCCCCCGATACAACTTTGGCTTCATTACACCTCCTAACCAAGACACAAAGCGAAATAAGCAATAGACGTACACAATCATTAATTCAGTGGTGTATCACCACATCCATCTTCTATAGTTCAATACAAACTAATCACACCTTTTTCTAATATCAACCGGTAAGCCCCCAACCCAAACACACAAAACAGTCCGCAACAACACTCCAATCATCCTATAATAGCAACAAAATATGTGTAATCCTCCATCAACACATGTATGTGGAAAAAGGACAAAAGTGGATAGCAAACATACCTTGATTTCCTTGGTAGTTTAGTACTTAATGTGTATTTATTCAATATCTTAATCCCTTCGCACATACACCAAAAGAGAAAAGAGAAATCCCTTAATAACTAAGAACAATTGACTATCAAAACTTAAAGAGAGGGATGTCCGGAAATTAATCTTGAAGAACACATAGTTTCCTTAGTACAAGCTCATGAATTATTCACATACCTTTAGCTTGGAAGGAAGGTCAATCCCAAGAACCCTTGTGGAACTATAGGGTTACTTCATAGCCAAGAGAGAACAAGAGAGAAAAACCTAGAAAGCTGAAATTTTTGTCTAGGTTGAAATGAGAAAAAATTGCTGATTTCCAATCCATATATAGAAGCTGCTCTTTGACTACTTATTGACTATTTTTGGTATATATTTTTTCAAGTAAATGATGTATATACTTGCCCAATATATTGGGCTTTTGTGGATCCAAAACTATTGGGCCTTTGTTGCCTATTCTCCTTCTTTTCTTTTCTTTAACTTGGGTCAAAATTAATTCAAGTAAGTGGTAGTGTATTTGGCCCAATAAGTTGGTCAAAGTAAGTCTTAGTAGGTTATGTACATACTTATTTAATTCATAGTTGGGATAAACTAAAATGAGCCTTTGTAGCTTTGAGTGTTGGGCATTTTTTTATTTCCTTCTCTTTTACTTAATAAGGCCCAAATGAGTACCTTAACATAGGATCAAATTCGGTCCATAACCTTGGGTCCATTAACTTGGTCCAAATATCTAAAGTAAGTGATCCACCTACTAGCTTAAGTAAGTCAAGAAAGCACCTTAACAAAATACTCAATTTTAACTTCTTAACTCTTTAATCTAACTTAAAATTTGTATATACTTGGTCACATTAAACCATATGGGAAGTATTTAGAACTCCATCTACAACACAAAGATATATCAAGTTTCATATAAATAGAACAAGTACACACAAAAATATGGGGTGTTACATCCTTCCCCCCTTTACAACATTCGTCCTCGAATGTTAGCATAATTGTCCAACCGAAACAAGTTCAAGCCTAAGGTTAATATTTCTATCATCACACAATACTTATATATATATATATATATATATATATAAGCACTTACTTGTTATTGCTCTAATTTAGCATCTTGGACTTTCTCTTTGTATTTGAATAGATGAAGGTATTTGGATTTCATTGCTTCCTCAGCTTCTCATGTGATCTCCTCTACTTGCTGGTTTCTCCAAAGTACTTTTACAGATACTATTTATTTATTTATTCCTTATCTTCTTAACTTGTCGATCTAGAATGGAAATAGGTATTTCCTCATAGGTGAGATCTTTCGTAACTTGTACGTCTTCAATAGAAGTGATATGTAATGGATCTCCGATGCACTTTCGAAGCATTGAGACATGAAATACCGGATGTACTGCTGAGAGCTCTTGGGGTAGCTCTAACTCATATGCGACCTAGCCAAACCTTCGAATAATCTTATATGGGCCTATATAACGTGGACTTAGTTTCCCTTTCTTAACAAATCTCATCACCCCTTTCATTGGTGATACCTTCAAGAATACCCAATCATCGATAGCAAACTCTAGCCCTCGTCTTCTAATATCTGCATATGACTTGTGTCGACTTTGGGCTATTTCCAGCCACTGTTGAATTACTTTAACCTTTTCTATAGCTTGATAAACAAGATCTGGCCCGAATAAGGTAGCTTCACCACTTCAAACTATCCAATTGGTGATCTACACTTTCTTCCATACAAAGCTTTATATGGTTCCATTTTGATAATTGAATGATAGCTATTGTTGTAGGCAAACTCGATAAGAGGCAAATGATCATCCCAGCTACCCTTAAAGTCTAATACACAAGCTCGTAGCATATCTTCAAGTATTTGTATGGTACGTTTTGCTTGTCCATCTGTTTGAGGGTGAAAAGCTGTACTCAGATTCACTTGTGTTCCCAAATTCCTCTGAAAAGACTTCCAAAAATTTGCAGTAAATTGGGCTCCCCGATCTGATATAATAGAGATTGGCACTCTGTGTAGTGGAACTATCTCTTTAATGTACAATTTTGCATACTCCTCAACTGTGTAAGTGGTCTTAACTGGTAGGAAGTGTGCGAGTTTGGTAAGCCTATCAAATATCACCCATATGGAATCAAACTTTTGAGATATACGAGGTAAACCAGTGACGAAATCCATGTTGATCATATCCCACTTCCATATTGGAAGATCTATGCATTGTATATAACCCTCGGGATTTTGGTGCTCTACTTTAACTCTTTGACAATTTGGACATTCGGCTATAAATTTTGCTATGTTCTTCTTCATGTCACTCCACCAATATATTTCTTTCAATTCTTGATAAATCTTAGTTGACCCTGGATAGATGGAATACCTCAAACGATGTGCCTCTGTCATAATCCTCTTTCTTAGCCCGTCTAAATTAGGCACACACAATCTATTTTGGCACTGAAGTACTCCTTCTCACGTAAACTCAAATGCCTTAGTCGTACCACATTGTACATTCTCCTTAAGCTGTAATAAAATTGGATCTACATATTGCTTCTCTTTCACTTTAGCTACTAATGAAGATTCCGCTGCATTATGCACAATAAGCCCCTCATCTGGAGTTTCAAGAAGGCGAACCCCCAAATTAGCTAGTTGGTGGAGATCTTTAATCATACCTTTCCTTTATATAGACACAATCATAGCCCTACGACTTAGCGCAACAGCTACCACATGTACTTTTCCTGGATGATACAAGATATCAACATCATAGTCTTTTAATAGTTCAAGCCACCTCCGCTGCCTCAAATTTAGATACTTCTGGCTAAAGATATATTGCAAACTTTTATAGTTAGTATATATGTCAACATGAATCCCATATAAGTAGTGGCGCCATATCTTTAAAGCAAATATAACTGCTGCTAGCTCGAGATCATGTGTAGGATAGTTTTTCTCATGTGGCCACAATTGTCTGGAGGCATATGCTATTACTTTACTATGCTGCATCAATACACATCCTAAGCCAATTCTTGAAGTATCACAATAAACCTCATACCCTTCTGTGCCTTCTGGAAGTACCAATACGGGTGTAGAAGTCAACTTATTCTTCAGATCTTGGAAACTCCTTTCACAGGCATTATTCCATTGAAACTTGGATGCTTTGTGTGTTAGCTTGGTTAAAGATGCATAAATTGAAGAAAACCTTTCAAAAAACCTTCTATAATAACCTGCCAACCCAAGAAAACTATGAATCTCCGTAGGCGTTGTGGGCCTTGGCCAACTCTTCAAGGCTTCTATCTTTTGAGTATCAACCTTTATTCCTTCACTAGATACAATATGACCCAAGAATGCCACCGATTTTAACCAAAACTCACATTTAGATAACTTTGCATATAGCTTACGATCACGAAGAATCTGCAACACCTATCGTAAGTGATTGGCATGGTCCTCTTTTAATCTGGAATAAACTAGAATATCATCTATTAAAACTATCACGAACACATCTAAGAATGGCTTAAACACCCTATTCATCAAATTCATAAAAGTTGTGGGTGTATTTGTTAGCCCAAATGACATGACTAGAAACTCATAATGACCGTACCATGTTCGAAAAGCTGTCTTGGGTATATCCTTCTCTTTGACCCTCACTTGGTGGTAACCTGACCTCAAATTAATCTTTGAGAAGCACTTGGTGTCTTGTAACTGATCAAATAAATCATCAATTCTTGGGAGAGGATATTTATTTTTAATAGTCACCTTATTCAGTTGCCGGTAGTCAATACACATTCTCAATGAACTATCTTTCTTATGCACGAATAACACTGGTGCGCCCCAAGGGGACATACTAGGCCTTATGAATCCTTTCTCTAGCAAGTCTTTCAATTGCTCTTTCAATTATCGTAATTCTGCCAGGGCCATTCTATATGGAGGAACTAAGATTCGTTGGGTGCCTGGAATCACATCAATACCAAACTCCACTTCTCATTCAGGAGGTAAACTTGGAAGGTCTTCAGGAAATACATCAGGAAATTCATTTACCACCGGAATAGTTTGAAGAGTTGGTGGCTCCGCATCTGTATCCTTCACTCTAACTAGATGATATATGTAACCTTTGGAAATAATTCTTTTTGCCTTAAAATAAGAAATAAATTTACCTCTTGGCGCACTAATATTACCTCTCCATTCAAGGACTACCTCCTTTGAAAAATGGAAATACATCTTTTTAGTTCGGCAATCTACTGTGGCGTAACAAGACACCAACTAGTCCATACCCATTATAACATCAAAATCTACCATTTCCAGCTCAACAAGATCATCTATCGTATTGCGACCGCAAATAGTTATAATACAATTTTGATAAACCCTTCTAGCTATAATAGCTTCCCCAACCGACGTAGACACTTCAAATGGCTTAGCTAGTAATTCTGGTGTTCTTTTAACTTTCCAGCAACCAATAGAGTGACATATGATAATGTAGAATCAGGATCAATGAATGCATATACATCAAGTGAAAAGATAGACAATGTACCTGTAACCACATCTGGAGAAGCCTCTAAATTTTGTCGATCCACTAGAGCATATGTACGATTCTGAACTCCACTAGAACTAGTTTCTCCTTTATCACCCCTAACATAACCCATAGGTTGTGCACCCCTACCTGAATAAGGTACCGATGATTATAATGCAACGACTGATCCAGTAGGTCGTGCCATACCACCTATGCCCC
Source organism: Capsicum annuum (assembly GCF_002878395.1). Taxonomy (NCBI): domain Eukaryota; kingdom Viridiplantae; phylum Streptophyta; class Magnoliopsida; order Solanales; family Solanaceae; genus Capsicum; species Capsicum annuum. The sequence goes on along the minus strand of NC_061115.1, from coordinate 169,810,259 downwards.
TTTGTGGGCATTCTCTTATCATATGCCCTGACATACCACACCAAAAGCAAGCATTTGTCCCGAACTGACATGCACCTAAATGAAGATTTCTACATTGTTTGCATGGCTGTCGAGGAGGTCTTAATTGGCTCATACTTCCTTACCCTTGATACCCCACTGTTCGTGAAATCTGGCTCTCACTTTTTTGCCCAAATTGATTACCTTTGGCCCTTAAAACTGTGGTGAAGCACTAGCTGCAGAATAAAAAGATAATGGCCTAGGTGGTCTACTAGAAAACCGAGGCCTAAAATCTCCTTGGGATGCCATAAACTACTCCGTAGATCTGGCCCTCTTGGAATATTCTCCAAAGCTTGTATCCTTGCTATGTCCATGTCTTTGTTCAAAGTAGCAATAGTATAATCTCTAACCAAATATGGATCCAACTTATCCATACATCGATGAACTCTATCATCCATAGTAGCTACAACATTAGGAGCATACCTAGACAAAGAGTTAAATCAGAGGTTGTACTCCCTTACGCTCATATTTCCCTGGCGAAGATTCAAGAACTGATCTGTACTGGCCTGTCGAATCTCGAGTGGAAGGTAATGATCAAGAAATACCTCTTTGAACTCTTTCCAAGTAGCTGAGGTGCATCGATACCTCTAGATTATTTCCAGTCTTCATTCCAAAATATAGCCTCCCCTTTGAATCTATATGCTACTAACTCAACTGTCTCTTTACCTGATATATGCATAACATCTAGAGACCTTTGGATTTGATCAATAAAGTCTTATGGGTCTTCATTAATATCTGATCCGATGAAGGTAGGAGGATCCAATTTAAGAAATTCTTGTGTTCGAAGGCTAGCTGCCCTATCTGCACCACTAGAACCTGTAGTAGGAATGGCTTGCCCTTGAGCTTGTCCAGCAACTATACGAGACAAAAGTTGCACCGCATTTCTAAGATCTTGATCAGTAGCATTAATAGGTGGCTCTGAGGATGTGGTTCTTCTCATTCTTAGCTCTTCTGGAGTGGAAGAAGTTTCTGATACATACTCAGCTTGAGCCTCACTTTGATTAGCTTGTATAGGTGGTGACTCTCTAGTCTCTTCTCTGGCAGGCATATCTACTCTCTTGCTTATATTCTTACTCCTTCTTGTAACTGGCATCCTTACTATAATAAGAGAAACAAATAGATTCAATGGTTAAATATAACTTCATCTACAATATGGGCTCTATTGAATGATCTAAGATAAGAAGAAAAAGAGATAACCCCTAAATGTCCCATAGCCTCCTGTTTATAGATGTGGTGCACAACACACCAATAAATAAGAATCTACGTAGACACAGCTTTGTAAACTCCCTAGGACGACTCTCTCTGATACCACTTCTGTCACGCCTCAAATCCTATTGGGGCGGACAGGCACCCGTAGCCGTGAATGCCCAAGAGAACCAACCCATAACCGTGGAATTCACATGCATGCAACTATAATAGGCAAAGGTTTTGCCATCTACGGATATAATGCCTTAATAAAAAAAATATAAATGACAAGCCCTAAAACTATATACATAATAGACTTGGTCGTTGGGGCCATAACATCTACAAGATAACACACTACCATGCTTAACTTTACATTGGTCTACAAAGCCTCTAGATGATACAGTGAACTTAGCTAAGGTCCGGATTAACCCCTGCCATACTATTAACTTTTATACAATACCAAAAATATATAGAACTGACTCTAAAAGCTCCAAAGCAAACTGGAGCTCACCAATAGCAGATGGATATCCTGAACTCCTATTGAGAAGGCGTGTTTGCCGAAGTACCTGTGCCTGTATCATGAAATATAGGCCCCCCATAAGGGGAGTCAGTACGAAAATATGTATTGAGTATGCAAGGCAAAAAAGTAACAATACAAGATACAAAGGTTCAGTAAAAATCTGGAGCAAGTGTAAAAATAGTGCTAGAGACCACCTTTACATTTACTTGTGGAACAGGGTACATTACATTTCTTTCCTTCTTTTATCTTTTTACTTCATTATCTTTGTAATCCATATGATACGAATGACCAGCTGATCAGTAGAAAATAACAAATCAAGATCGACCCATGCTAGGCTTATGCCCCTGAGCTGCCACCTGTAAATAAACATTGGGATCGACCCATGCTAGGCTTACGCCCCTGAGATGCCACCCACATATAAAGTATCGGGATCCACCCATGCTAGGATTATGCCCCTGAGCTGCCACCCGTTTTACAGATTTCCATTACTTAGTTTAATTAGCCTTTGAGATTGTTACTTCGGTGATCATAACATTATGGTACCTTGAAACAATGATATATCAACAATAGATATTTAAATAGGTAATCAATGCAATAACAATGAAGTAAGGAGTTGTTGGAACGCTAGTGAAGTGTTTAGGAGCTAAAAATAACACATGGGTCTTATTTGAGTAACCGGAGAAATTCTGAAATTTACTAGTGAAAATAGACATGTAAGATTGGTAGCAAGCATGTATTGAGGTGTTTTAACTCATTATAGAGTGGGATCAAGTTCATTAGTAACATGGGATATCATATGGTGCTATTATGTATCACGTGTTATAGGATAATCTTGAAAGCTTGCTCTATGGAACAAGTGTTCGTTTTCATGACAAGAGTGCAAAATAGAGTATACCTTACATACCTGGTTGTAAAACACCAATACAAAACCAGCTCGACTCTCTGCCCTTTTAGATTACTTATCTACAATGAAATATATGGCAAACTAATATTAGCGACCAAACATCACATTTTCGCTATTTAACTTCACCAAACTAGTGGCCGGGAAGTAAGACCTTAATTTATTAATAAAGGGTGTAAATTTAACCCTCTTATACTCCAATTATATCCACATACCATAAATATTCATATAATATCCCCCGACACAACTTTGGCTTCATTACACCTCCCAACTAAGACACAAAGCGAAATGAGCAATAGACATACATAATCATTAATTCAGTGGTGTATCACCACATCCATCTTCTATAGTTCAATATAAACTAATCACACCTTTTCCCAATAGCAACCGGGTATCCCCCAACCCAAACACACAAAACAGTCCGCAACAACACTCCAATCATCCTTTAATACCAACAAAATATATGTAATCCTCCATCAACACATGTATATGAAAAAAGGACAAAAGTGGACAACAACCATACCTTGATTTCCTTGGTAGTTTAGTCCTTAATGTGTATTTATTCAATAGCTTAATCCCTTCACACATACACCAAAAGAGAAAATAGAAATCCCTTAATAACTAAGAACAATTGACTATCAAAACTTAAAGAGAGGGCTGTACGAAAATTAATCTTGAAGAACACATAGTTTCCTTAGTACAAGCTCATGAATTATTCACATACCTTTAGCTTGGAAGGAAGGTCAATCCCAAGAACCCTTGTGGAACTATAGGGTTACTTAATAGCCAAGAGAGAACAAGAGATAAAAACCTAGAAAGCTGAAATTTTTGTCTAGGTTGAAATGAGAAAAAATTGTTGATTTCCAATCCATATACAGAAGCTGCTCTTTGACATCTTTTTCACTATTTTTGGTCTATATTTTGTCAAGTAAATGATGTATATACTTGCCTAATTTATTGGGATTTTGTGGATCCAAAACTATTGGGCCTTTGTTGCCCATTCTCCTTCTTTTCTTTTCTTTAACTTGGGCCAAAATTAATTCAAGTAGGTGGTAGTGTATTTGGCCAACAAGTTGGTCAAAGGAAGTCTTAGTAGGTTATGTACATACTTATTTAATTCATAGCTGGGCTAAACTAAAATGAGCCTTTGTAGCTTTGAGTGTTGGACTTTTTTTTATTTCCTTCTCTTTTACTTAAGTTAGGCCCAAATGAGTACCTTAACATAGGATCAAATCTGGTCCATAAACTTGGGTCCATTAACTTGGTCCAAATATCTAAAGTAAGTGATCCACCTACTAGCTTAAGTAAGTCAAGAAATCACCTTAACAAAATACTCAATTTTTACTTCTTAACTCTTTAATCTAACTTAAAATTTATATATACTTGGTCACATTAAACCATATGGGAAGTATTTAGAACTCCATCTAAACCACAAAGATATATCAATTTCCATATAAATAGAACAAGTACATACAAAAATATGGGGTGTTACATTAATGCTTCAGGCATTGTTGATGGTTGAGGTTCATTTGTTTTCTTTTGGTGTAATGCGCTAGGTAGAAAGAGTAAATTTAATAGATTTGGAAATTAAAGTTGATGATAATCGATGTATTATAGGTGAATTCAGCCAAGTATTAAGGAGGTAACATGTTAAACCAACATCACAGTTTAAAGAAAGTTGTTTGCAACATCCTTCCTGCTACTTTGTAAATTTTTAGTTGCTTCGAGTGTATAGTTAGATGTCTATGAAAATGAAATGTCTATTGAACTTCTGAGGGACAAAAACATACTCTTTAGTACTGGATAAGACTTTGTTTAGACACCATTACTTAACTCTGAGTTGGTGTTGTTTTATTGAGGTTAAAATTGTGTTTCATTTTCCTCCAGGAAAGCATTTATCGGCAGGAGAACAACACATTAATCTGTTGTAACGCCCCAAGATCCCATACCTAGACGTCACACAGTGCTTATAACCTCGAAGGACACAAGCTAACCCTTTACTCATATCTGTACCTGTACACTGCATAATATCTAAAATAAATGCGAAAACTAGCCATAAGGTTCAACACATCTATGAATACTTATAATATAGAAAAACTGAATACTAATACATCCGTCTAAAAAGCCTCCAAATTGTCTGAACTATGGAGTTGATGGGACAGGTCCCCAACTAACTCCGTCAACTGAAAATAAACATAGTATAAAGCAATAATAGTAAACTGAGATTCGTCCTCAAAAGAAGAGGACACATTGCTACTGCTGCTGACTGGGACTGAACTGCTGAGGATAATCCGGATCTTGTGCTTCTGAACCTATGGTGTCAAATAAAACACCATAGCGCAAATGCTTCAGTATATGAATGTATCGAGTATGTAGACGAGGTAGGCTAATGCAAGGGCTCATGCATGTACAATATCTAAACTGACTAATCATGAAAATGCCGCATTAGAACACATACATGAATGCACAAAAAATGAACACAATCATCGCAACTTTAGATACTGAAACTCGGATACCACCTTACTGCAGACTGAACTCACTACTAAAATTGATATACAGAATCATTGACTCATCTGATACTGATAACTGAGGATTTGGATGTACTTACATCAAGGAATTAACTCTGAGCTTACTCTTTTCGAATGACAAAATTAGAGATCAACTTTTCTAACAGATTATTCCAGAGTGATTCTCAATGATAAGAAGTATGATCATGTCTGAATCTGACAACATGAATACTTAATAGAATCTGAGATGGAGATCAAGCCTATCTGACGGGAGATCTCTAGATATGATAATAAAAATACTCAATATGGTCTGAGACTGAGATCAAGTTTTCTAACAGAATACTTTTAAAGCTTTATCAATGATAAGAAATCTGATTATATCTAAATCTGAAGACAAGAATATTCAATAGAAATCTGATACTGTGATCAAGCCTGTCTGGTGGTATATCTCTGAATATGATATCAAACAACTGTATATAAAACCAAACCAATCTGATGGGATGGTCCATAAATCAATAAAACTATCTGAGTTCCTCACTGAGATAAATGATTGTACCACACAGTCCTAATTTCTGAAGATTGATTCTGAAACTGAGGTTGAATCTGAAACTAAAACTGTGGGAAGTAGTCATCTAATCGATATGCCCCAACCTACCACAGGTGGGGTCCTAATTTCTCTAAGGTCAGGCTCTCTGGCGGTGACCCTCAACAGGATGTTAAGCTTGCTTAACGAGTGACTCATTTTCCTGTGCTGGCTATATAGTTCTGGAATGCAAGGATATCTTCTAAGAATTATACCCCCTACTAGCAGGTGAGTTTCCATCTTTGGGTTCGCTCGGTGCTGAATCCTACTCCAAATTGAAAGACTCTGGGTTGATCCTTAGACTGTACTAGATAAAGTTGAATCTGATACTCATCATGTTTCTTAAAAGATCTAACTGAGTTACGCTGATATTACTTAGTTTCGTATCTGATGGCAAAGATATCGAATCATGGTATCTGACTGATAATACAGATCTTGAATAGATGACTCGAATCGCTTCTGAGATTAGAATTGAATCACTTGAATACTATTAGAACTGAGCTAATTACTGGACTGAGGCTAGATTACTAGTGATATAGAGATTACAGAGATAACTGAGATTACTGAGCTTACTTAAGTTTTGCATTTGTCTGAGGATACAGAGTGCTATAATTCACTGAGTTTTAAGAATCATGGCTCGAATAGAATTATCGAAAAACTGACACGGGCTCTAGACAACAGCTCTATTGTCGGGTATAAATACCCCCAGGACTCGATGACATAAAAGAAAAGCATAATCATCATTCATCATCACGTTCATTTATATAGCATCACAATCATTCATGCATCATTAAAATCATCAAAGCATCTCATAATCATTAAAGCATTTTCACAGTCGCCGAGGGGTCACTTTAGGCATCTCAAAATCATAATCATATAATAACGTAGGGGAAACATGCTACTAAATTGTACTCCATTCAACAAGGTTTTACCCCAGCTATTTCATACCTATATCAATCTTGACACGTGTTTGGATATCACATAGCTTGGGGAAACTTCATACTATTATGTCATAACCTACTTGCTAACCACTTGGTATGTATTAAAAGCTTAGCATATATCAAGAGCACATAATTGAGGAAATTACTACTATCACCTCTCCACTTGTTCACTAAGGTCCTTCAACAAAACACTAGACATGCACGGGTTCACACTTATTTGGAAATTTCCTACTACCATGAAATAATTGATTCACTTGGACATTTTATGAAACACTAAGCACAAACTAACTCACAATTTGAGGTTTCCTATTCAACATACTATAATGGCCCTTATGATTCACCTATGCTTTTTATCAAACCTATGGGGGACATGCTTCACTTATTCAACCATTTCTACACCCAAAAGTCATGAACACATCATATAGAAAACAACTTCAAGAAGGTCTATCACAAACATTACATGAATTCCACATACTAGGGTCAAAGCTCATAAATTTTGTAGGCAAACATAAATCAAAACTCAACAACACATTAAACGTCAATTTAAACTCATACAAATCATTAACAACTCACAAACATAAAAATCTTTTAGTTTTAAAAAGGGTTCTTGAGCTTCTTGGATGAAAGGGACACAAGAATCAATATCTACATACCTTAATCTTTGAAATTGGATGAATTCTAATGCTTGAAACTCCATCCGCACTTTTAATAAATAATTCTCGAAGCCCATACTATGAGAAACTTGATTTTTGAAGAAATTTTGAAGAATTATGGATGAATTTTTGGAAGATTAGGGTTCTTGAATGAAACCCTAAATATTCTCTCTTTAGAGAATTGGAAGAGAAAATGAAGGAAATTTGGGTTTTGGATGAGGTTTTCCATATTTATAGAGGCTTCCAAAAGGTGGGAAATTACCAAAATACCCTTGTAAAAATGTTCTAAAATTGCTGAAAAAATATTCTTGATGACATCCGTGACAAACCGTCAGGCCCGTGATAGGCCATCACGAATTGTCATCACAAAAAGGGGTCAAATTCTTGATTTTCTGTCCAGGGCTGACGATATTTGGTGATAGGCCATCACAGGCCCAAGGCTGACGACATTTGGTGATAGGACGTCACAGGCGTGATGGCTTGTCACAATTATCGTCTCGATTTTTGACAAAATTGGTATCGTTGGAAAGATAATTAAAAGAGATTTCATTTGATATATAGTAGGTCCTTTAATTCAATATATACAAAGAGTTATGGTCGATTGAAGTTGACCCAAATTGTGACGGTCACTAAAACTTGAACGATAGGAAAACTTTCAACTCGTCCATGAGTTAGGGGACCTCTATGATCTCAATTCATGCTCAAATAGATTCCCACATGATTCAAAGTATTTCATACTTGAAAGAATATTTCTGAAATATTTTGACTTAGATTTTTGCTTTACCAAAATAGGCTCTAAGGCTCGGACTGAAAGAGGATTTTGCGGGGCATTACATCTGTACATTTTGCTTCTCAGACACGCTGGGTAAACAAATATTTTTTACATATTGATCGATAACTTCTTGAGGCGTTAAAGCACCTATATATATATATATGAGTAATTTCATAAATATTTATGTTCTTGTTTACAGTCTTATAACAGAAAATATACCTTTCCACCGAGAGTACAATACTTCAAATCATAGAGAAAAGATATATTACAAGAAGGTAATTTAAGAAGTGTTTCTAATGTTTAATTCACGAAACTTGCACTACTTCATGTTAGAAGATTTGGTTTTAAAAATTATTCTGGGATGCAAGTTGTATTTGTAAATTGGTCAGTGTTTATTTTTTTAGTTCAAACTCATAGGGGATAAAGCACAAATCAAGATCTATCTACTATATTATTAGCATAACAATGTTTTATGTAAACTCTATGTAACAAGGTTAATATGTTAATATTGCATGCTTGGGTTTGATGTTAGTCCTAATGAAATTTGGTGTACAGGTATATATTATGCAGCAGATCTTGCATCCTGGACCCTTTGATGGGTCATTACTTACTTTACAAGTGATTCACAGGTCGCAAAGATTATGGAAAGGGAGGCTTGATTGTAATGAGACTGTCTGTCCAAAAATAATTGATGTAGCATGGGCGATTTTTTAACCCCTCCCCCCATCAGCGTGTTATAGAGTATATTTCCATGGTGGGTTTATGGGACGTTGTTAGGGTAGGTAAGATATAGATCGATCACAAGCTTGTCACGGCCATGATTGAGCGGTGAAGGCCAGAGATACACACTTTTCACCTACCCTTTGGAAAGGTCACTTTGACCTTGTAAGATATCCAAATTTTGTTTGGACTGCATGTTAAGGGAAATACTGTGACATATCAAGATCTAATGCACTGTAGTTTAGATTGGGCTACGTTACTATAAGATCTTACTGGCTTCACTCCTACAACAGGAGATTTTTCAGGGACTATCCATCTTTACATACATGCATTAGTCGAGTATATTCAGCAACAGTCTATTCAAGATCCCATTACAATGATACTCCTGATGATAGAGTTCAGAGGACTGCTCGACTATATATGCTGTTGATTTTAGGAGCTATTATATTCCAAACATATCAGGGAATCGCTTCAGTCTACGGTTCTTATACTTTCTTGTTGATCTAAACGAGATGGGGATCTACAACTGGGACAGTGTTGTTCTAGCTTATCTTTACCATTGTATTTGTCAGATATCTATTGAGGGGAAAAAACTTGAAGGATTCGTTCCTCTCCTCCAGGTATCTTATTTTATTATGTTAGCTTCAATTCAATTATTAGTTACTTTAGTTACACTAGCTAATATGTAACATGTAAATATAGACTTGGGAGAGGGTCCTGCCTTTCCGACAAATGCCAATAGGTATTAATAGGGTTGAGCCGTTGATGCCCTACGGTAGAAAGTGAGCGCGGGGGGTTAAGCGCGATACAAAGACATACCACACCCTAGTCCCCATGAGAGATCAGCTTGATCATTTAACGTCGGAGCATATTTGTTTCTTTATGTTTCAACATATTAAGTTACCTTATTATGTATCGTGTTGTGTTGGTCATATTTTTAGTATGAACTCTATTATTTTTCTTAGCAACTAATAGTATAAACTCTTTTTTGTATGTTTTAAGCAACATTTGGGCATTTTTGACTCGTATGTACAACAAGTGATCGATCGTCTATAGAAAGTTTTTGAAAACTGAGCAAGCAACTGATTGATAGATAGTTTGTATTTAGTGAAAGTACAATCATAAACTTCCTTTTTTACCCTCTATCAAGTATGGAACATAGGAATATTCTTAACCATTATATGATATATTCTAAACAGACACCTTACTAGCTAATTATTAAGGAAAAAAATCAGTTATTCAATTTAAAAATTGTTTCTTCTCCTTCCTTTCTTTGATTCTTTTTTCTTTTCTAGTGATTCTATTTTGGTATATGGTCTTTTTTGTCACTTGAAAAGGATAAATAGTGTTCCCACTTACCCTCTTCTAAAATTTCATGTCCACAATGCCATATAAATAAAAATGGAGGGAGTATTATCAAAATTCTAACCATTGAATCTTTTATAAAGAATAGCAGTGAGACGACTGCAGGATTGAAAACTAGTCCCATACGATGTAAAATTGTACATGGTACACCATGTACAAGTTTAAACTATTAGAAAATGAACACTTATGTTTATATGAAGTGGTCTCTAAGGTGAATCAAAAGTAAAAGGCATACATAATACTGATGAATTTTTATTCTATCCACTTTTGGAATATTTTGTGTCTTAGGTGTGATGAGCTAATTACCATTGAAAGTCTACCACAAAGTCACGATTTTGCTCTTGCTAGTATCATTCTCCTCTCTCTGCCTAATTAAATTAAAGGAAAAAAGAATACGTTAATCTTAGATTGCATTCTCCCGTCTCGATGTTATCACTACTGCATGGAAAATAGTTTCCTTTTGTTTTAAATTCACTCTCAATCTTTCTTTGTTTTATATCCATTTTCATTTTTTATTAACTATTTTGTTTTAATTTAGTTTGTATGGACACCTTATCATGACATTCTTTATACCTTACCTCCTTGTTGCACAATTGGTGAGCAAATGTGGCAAACGAGGGTGTCGATGTTGTGTTTAGAAATCGTAGAGTGGCACCCAGCTGACAGAGTGATGCGATAGTTCGGGGTTTCACAACACATTCCAGAAACTCCTCTATGGCTAGCTGACCACACTAGGCATGATGGTCGATCTACAGTAGACCAAGATTTCATTTCAGAGCATATGTGTTGTGTTGGTTTGTGGATTCATTGGCAGCCTAGATTTGTGGCAATACATGATAATGCCAACTTAGATGCCTATATGGGATGGTATTTGCAACACGGTCGATTGTTATTGGGCAACCCTACTCTCAGTAATTCTAGATACGTGGCGATTGTGCCTGCATTTGTGGTGATTGCGCCTACATATGCTTCTGAAGACTTCTTTTCATGACTTAACAACAAAAAACTCCCTTCCTTCTTTAAAATAATAGAGTTTAACCGCTCGTTGTAGATCTTTTTTTGATTTGAACAATATCTGACTAGCAAAAAAAAATTATCATTTAAAAAATCTGTCGGTTCACGCCATACACCTGTAGGGACAAAAGCATTTTCATGCATATCAACAAACACATCGGGTCCTTCCTGAAAATGATCAAGAAATAAAATTTCATTATAATAAAAACAAGTTCTATTATTTGATTATGACATTGGTGGCGGTCTTTGAATTGATGTCCGTGAAATTGATTTCTGTTGAGGATAAGGGCTCATAGACATGGGTCTTTGTTCAGAATTGAACCTCACATCGTCATCAGTCGATGATGATTCATAGGGACATTCACCTCCATCGGCATTATTAGGCGCGCTATCATCACTTTGGCACAATTCACCATAATTTGCTTGATCACCATTTTCAATATCTTCTGAAACAACATGTTGATCGTGTATGACATTATCCCTGTATTTTATATAGTTAAATATTTTCAATACATATCAAAAAAATATAAATTAATATAAATTCGATTATATTTTTCATACCGATAATAGTTGATAGCATCAAAATTCAATGACAGAAGAATATTTGAAGATGTTCCAGCATTGTCCATTAATTCAAGCTGTGATGGTTGACCATAATTATAATCTCATCCAAAAAAATTCATCATTATTCATCTCACGCAGAGTTAAGATCCTGAAAATAATATAACAAACATATGGCATAACAAACGTTTAACAAAGCAGCGAGAATAAAAATTATTAATAATAACATGAATTCATGGATGTTACCGGTCACTTTCATTCAAAGTTTCATTCGGATCGGGTATTGAAGATTGTGTTGCCATGTTACCTTACATGATGTATTGAGAAACATTCATATAAAAAAAATTACTATAATAAATTAAACGGGCATCACCAGCACTAGTTGGATTCTCAAGTTGTGTATAGACATTCGTCTGTGCAGGAGAATGAGCACGACGAGTCGTCCACTCCTTCTTAACATAAACTTGAAGAATATTTAACTTTACTTGGATGGCATAATCACAAGGAGCCTTTAAAAATTTAATTAATGACTCATCGTCACTGATAATCCATTTCCCATAATTTATAAGTCCTTGTGATGTGAAGGATTTTGGATATTGTCTGATTATATATAGATCATAATCGTCACGTTTAATTTTCATCCTTCTAAAAATTGAATCAATAAATTCTTCATAACGATTGAAATTGGATACTTGATGTTGCACTTGGGATTAATACTATAATATATTGTATTACCTTCGTGGACAATTTCACCGTCCCAAAAAGTGCAACTTTGACACGTTCACTCATTTTTTAAGACTCAAATGAATAAAAATTTAGTTGAATTATAAAAAATTTGAAGATGTTGAAGTGATGAAGATAAAGTATGCTCTGTAGATATTCTCTTTATATAGAATTTTTTAATATCCGTTGAAGAAACTAAACATTTGATATAATCCACAAAAACTATGCATCATATTGAAATGTTTATCGATGTGAATGACCTTGACATGTTAGAGTAAGATGTGTCAAAATATATGGATAGTGCACAAATATTATGCGCAATCTATTATATAAAAATATTAAACAGTGCACAAATTTAGTGTATTATGTAAAAAAAATTATAAACAAAGTGCAAATTTAATATATACAATAAAATAAAGTGTCAATTTAGTATATACAAAATAAAAAATTTACGATGTTGTATGAAAAATGTAGATACTACATCAAAATGTTAGATAGTGCACTATTCGATGCACTAAATGAAAAATAATAGATAGTACACTAAAATAGTGCAACATATAACAAAATTAAAAAATAAATTCAAATTTTAGAACAATATATGACCAAAAAAAATAAGTGCACTATATGAAATAAATTAAATAAGTACTAAATAAAAAAAGTGCAATAAATAGTGTTATATAAATAAATAAATTAAGAAATAAAAAAAGTACACTCAAATCACTATATATTAAAAAAAAGTCCATTTAAATAATGTACAAAATAAGTGCACTATATCAAAAATAATTAATAGTGCATTATTTTTTTTTTGCAATATACAACAACAAACCCAGTATATTCCCACATAGTGGGGTCTGGGGAGGGTAGAATGTACGCAATCCATACCACTACATCCGAAGAAGTAGAGAGGTTGTTTCCGATAGACCCCCGACTCAAGAAAAATAGATAGTACACTAATTATGTTCATACATGAAAAAAAAAAAAGATATATGGTGCAATAATTTTATGCATAATGTGAAAAATAAATAAATGATGCACAAAAATAGTACACTATATATTTTTTTTTCATATAGTGCACATAATTGAAAAAAATAAATGTTGCACAAAAAATGTGCATCACATAGAAATAAATGAATGGTACACAAAAATAGTACACCAAATATTTTTATCAGAATGAATAGTGCACTTTTTTTGTGCATCATATATTTTTTTTGCATATAGTGCACTAAAAAAAAGTGCACCATATAAAAAAAACGAATGGTGTACAAAAAAACTGCATCATATATTTTTTTTCATATGATGTACAAAAAATATGCACCATATATAAAAAAATGAATGATGTACAAAAAAATGTACCATCCACTTTTAACTCTGTTAATTGCAAACATCTGAGAAAATATTATATGGTGCACAAAAAAAATGCACCAAACCTATTTTGATTACTTTCTACTTTAATGACATATTTTCGTCACTTTTTAAAATTTCAGGCATATTTTGATCGCGTGCTCGTATATTGTAAGAGTACTTTTTGTTCTAGTCCATTCTGTAGTACTCTTGCTCTGTTGCATAATCCAATTTGAATTTGGTACAAGAAAAATAGGATATAAAGTTCCCATATCCACTGTTGTCAGCAGCCAAATCAAGAATCCTCATTTTTCTTGAACCTAAAACAGTATAACATACTACTATAATAACTTAATCTGTATCCAATATATCTTGCCCATATATCGAATTTATGATCTCTGGGGCACTGAAAATCTCGTGGGGACTTGTATGTCTGCATTAATGGATGATGGGGTTCTATTTTCTCCAACATTACTGAAATTTAAAGAGAAAGAAGAATGGAGAAATCAGCAACTGATGAAAGATTTTAACAAATCTGAGTTGTGATCTCAATTTTAACCACAATTTTAGTTCTTCTCAGATATTGACTCATAAAACTAAATCAAAGACTAAAGCTTTATAATTCAATTAAATCTAGAAATTGTAAGAAAAAATTTTAAAATGAAGTAAAGCTTGAAGGATAAACATATGAAGATTCAAACTTTATAAATCAAATCTAAATAGAGAGACAAGGAAAGGAAAAATGAATACCTTGCGGGGGAAAAGAAGAGAGCTTTGGGGTGTGTTTGGTATGAAGGAAAATGTTAAAAAATATTTTCTTGTAAAATAAGTTGATTTTTTACTTGTTTTCCTATGTTTGGTAACATTTTTCGAAAAGTATTTTATAGTATTTGATTGGTGAATGTAAAAATATTTTTCAAAACATACATTCTAGTGTTTAGCTAAAGCGTAAAAATATATTTTAGAAAAAATAATTTTTAATCTCAAAAAATACCTTTTCTAGGGTGCGTTCGATATGAAGGAGGAAAAATATTTTTTAGAAAAATAAGCTATTTCTTACTTATATTCGTGTGATCGGTATACAAATTGGATAAATATATGTTTTCTAAAAGTATTTATATATATTTAACAAAAACAATGAGAATGAATAGGATAAAATGGGTGGGATAAGAAATTTTTTTTGAATTTATTTTAAAAAATAAATTAAAAATATAATATATATTTTTTTAGAGAGGGGGTTGGTAGGTGGTTGGGATTGTTAAAAAATAGGTAATAAGGATGGGGTAAGAAAATAATTTTGATTTTTAGAAAAATAAATTAATTTTTTTAAGGGGATAGGGGTAGGGGAGAAAGAGTGAGGTAAGAAAAAAATTTGAAATATTTTTATTGAATGGGGAGAATTAGGGGGTGGGGGTCCGGGTAGGGGAGTGAGGATGGAATAAGAAAAAAAATTGAAATTTTTTAAAAAATTAATTTTAACAAATTAATTTTTATTTTTTTTAGAAGGGGAGGGGAGGAGGAGGAGGAGGAGGTTGGTAGGGGGTCGGGTAGTGAGGTAAGAAAAAAATTTAAATTTTTTTTTTAAATTTTTTTTTAATTTTTTTTTTAAGGAAGTAGGGGTTTAGATTTTGAGTAGGGAGATGAGGTAAAAAAAATTGAAAATATTTTTTAATAGGAGTGGTAGGGAGCGGGGTGAGGAATAGATGCTTTTGAGAGTTTTATAAATATTTCAATTTAAGAGTGAGGTTGAACTAGAGTTTTAGAAAATGTTTTCCTTACTTTTTGAAGGAAAGTCATTTTCTTTGAAATTAAGGAAAATAAATTAATTTAAAAAATATTTTTCAAAACCTTTAAACCAATCAAATAAGAAAAAAATAAAAAACATTTTTTGAAAAATATTTTTTTTCAAGCCAAACAACCCTTGATGGAGAATATCTATTTTTTTTCTAACGAGTGCAAATCTTATCAAGGGAACGAAGGCACGGAAGCCACGTAATGTATGGTTGCGCAGACTGAAGACATGTGGAAATAAAATAATGTGAAGTGACTAAAATAGCGTTCATGAATACAAAATTTACATGTAAGCACACCTGTTGAAACCAACATTGTACTCACTCCTCTGAATATTACTTAATCTGTCCCAAATTATGTATCACCATTTTTTTAATCTGTTTCAAAAAAAATATTATTTTTCTTTATTTGATAAATTTTTAAAGTCACAATTATAATTTTACCTTTAGTGGTTCCACTTGATTTTAAATACAATTACTCTTATTTTTTATTTATCTTTTCAATTAAAAGTGATTTCACTTGATTTTAAATACTATTACTCCTTTCTTTAAGAAGGATAATTTTGTAACTTTAACAAAGTCAATACTTATTTCTTAAATATCGTGTCCGATCAAATGGCGACACATAATTTGGGACGAATGGAATATTAGTTTAGATGTATGCGCCTTACGTGTATACCTCAATTTAATGAGTTCAAATATTACACTAAATAGCATATTTGTTTAAATAATAAAAATAAATATAATAATTAAATTTAATATCTTTTGAGTATGTAAAGATGGAGAATTTATTTATTAAACCTAATCTTTACCAAAAATATTTTTAAAAGTCAATCAACATTCATCTACCATCTGTAAATTGTAACAAAATAATACAATGATAGAGACATCAAAATAATACAATTAAATCTAACCTTTATATACAAAAATTTTCTCAAAGTCGCCCGACACTCATCTACCACCTATAAACAATAACAAAATAATACGATAATAGAGATATCAAAATAATACAACTAAACCTAACCTTTACATAAAAGAATTCCTCAAAGCCAACCAACACTTATCTATCATCTGTAAACTGCAACAAAATATTACGATAAAAGTAATATCAATACAATATCATTAAACTTAAATTTTACACTCAAAAATTTCCCAAGGTCGATTGAGATTCATCTACGAACTGTAAACTATCATAAAATAACAAACTAATAGAGATATTACGATAATACAATTAAACCTAACCTTTACCTAAAAAAAAAATTCAAAGTCAACCCACATTCATCTATCTGTAAATTAAAATAAGATAATAAAAATATCAAAACAATACAATTAAACCTTACATTTACACAAGAAATTCTTCAAAGCCCAACCGATATTCATCTATGACCTGTAAACTATAAAAAAAAATATAATAGTGATCACAAAGCTTTAATTTTGATCCAACTAATTCTTGTCTGAGCGAAAATTTTAACCCTAAGAATGATTTTGAATGAAAACAAAGAAAATATATATACACATATATTGAATTCTATTATACTGACAAAACAATGAAGAAGTTGAGGATTAAAAAATCAAACATCCACCAATCTAGACATACAATCGAATCAAGTTAGATGAGCATCAATCATATTCTACCAATAGGCAAACCGATTTATTCTCTAGTTTAAGATACATCTCAATATTTATAGAAATATTTACTTAATAGAGTGCTATTTTAGGAGTATTTTTCTATTTAAACTGTGAAAAATAAAGTATTAATTAATTCTCTTAACATATATTTTAAAAAGTCTAGTAGAAAGAAAAAATATTAATTAATTCTCCTACTATATATTTTAAAAGTCTCATATATTTTAGAAAATCTAATTAATATAATAAAAAAAATAATAAATTTTAAAAAATAGTGAAAAAATAATTTTGTCTAAAAAAAAAAAGAATCTTCTAATGAAGGACAAAAAATCTAAATTAATTTTCTAAAAATTTTCATAATTTTAATATATTATAATATATTATAGATAGATTACTAGGCAGTACTGGCCCGTATTAGCACGGCCTCAACATTGACACATTTCTGCTAGCTAAACACATATATTATTTATTACACATAAAAAAAATTATATGGTTGGAAATCTTTGGGTTACATTTGTAACTTGCATTATTTACATTACATTTCTACATGCTAATAAAACATTGTCTTCTTTGTAATGTGTTGGCAACATTGGACAGTGGGGTACCTGCAGAGAAAGAGGATATAAAAATAAATTCAGATTTAAAGTTACGGAAAAAAAGAGGATATAAAAATAAATTCAGTTTTAAAGTAAAAAAAGAGGAGCATTCAGGAGCATGTAGATAGTAAATGTAGATACTCTTCAGCATAGAATGTCCTTCAATGATCCTACAAAGACAAGTATGCTGTCGGAAAGAAAAAGAGTATATTTTGTAGTTGAGATTTTTATTTCATCATGTGTTTGAACTGGAATAAATCATTTGCTTGAATTCTATTTTTGAGAACTTTATAGGAGAGAAAAGGTTCATTCATTTAGACCGGAACTCATTGATATCCAAGCAAATGTTTTATTCCAGTCGATGAAACATGAATAACTCACTCATTTATGTTTTTTAATATGCTATTGTTATTTTATAGTATTTTCGGGTACAAGAATTTGTATTTAGGCACAACAACTTCAACACTAGTTCAAGTTTAAAACAAGAACACTATGAAGTACAAAAACACCCTCAACACAAGATCAAAGTGATCTTTCTAAGAAGTGTGTTTTATTTTTTCAGAAATTAAGATGAAACAAAAATATAAAGCCAAGTCCCCCGACTTCACGGAGTGTCCTTAAGAAATAATTCCCCTCACTGTACTTGAGGTTTTGGAATCTTCCTCCCAGGATAAAATGACTTTCAATCCAACTATAGTGGTACCTCAAATAATTGGATTCATCAAACTCACTCAACGATTTGATTGATCACAAAGAATGTTTTGAAGACAAGAAGAGTTTTTGTTTCAAAAATTTTTCATTTTATAAACCTGTGGATAAATGCAGGTTCATATAGCCATCAAGTGCTTCTTCCCAAAGGTGGCAATGGTTCATCTGAAAAGGTGTATCCTTTAGAAGAGTTATGTCTGTTCATTCGAAACATTGTGTCTTTTTCTGAACAGACACAACTATCTGAATAGTCACTCCTTTTCCAAAACAATATGTCTTTTCCTCAAAGGTTATATCCCTCCATTTTTCATTCACACCTTTTTCATACATATTGAACCCAACTATTCTCCACATAAATGGGGAATGACTATTTTTTAGTAAAATTTTACAGACAAGTATGTGATCATTAAGTAAAGACTGATTGCATCTGAATAAGTGGGTTTCCCTTTGAACTTTCCGTAGTAAACATGCATCGGATGCACTCAGTCAATCGGTAGATTTGATATCTTTGAACCATCGAGCTTTAATGTACACATAGATAACACATGTCACACAACCAACCTTTTATCGTTTATGGTTCTCACGGTTTTGTTCTTTTCAGCTATAAACACGTCCTGGATTCATGAGAGCTTAGAGAATAGGCCTTTTCTAACATTCTCCTTGAAGCGGCTTCCACTTCGCCCTCACATAGGTGATTTCTAAACTTTCAATCCCATAGATTAAATTATTTGGTCAAATCTGTCAAATTTAGATAATCATTAAAAGACTTCTCACCTTAAGTTTTATCCTTGTTTACTAAACATTGTCTACATCGTGAGAATGGGTTGGTATTTTGACAATGTTGAACCTGTCAGACACAACTTTGTTTGATCTCCTTGAACCTAACTCTTGGGATCTCCAGTCTGCTAGGTAGAGTTACCGCCATGCTGACTTGACCTAGGCCTCATTCCCTTGGATGTCCTTTCCACTCCTTCTCTAGATAGGCCTTTTGTAAGTGGATCCGACACATTATCCTTTGACTTTACATAGTCAACAGTGATGATTCCACTAGATAGAAGTTCCCTAACGGTATTATGTCTCCATTGTATGTGACGAGATTTACCATTGTACATCATGCTCCCTGCCCTATCTATTGCCGCTTGCTATCACAGTGTATACATACTGGTGCCACCGGTTTAGGCCAATAAGGAATATCTTCCAAGAAATTTCGGAGTCATTCTGCTTCTTCACCGATTTTATCCAATGCGATAAATTCAGATTCCATTGTAGAGCAAGCAATACAAGTCTGTTTGGATGATTTTCAAGAGACTGTTCCTCCACCGATAGTAAATACATATCTACTTGTGAATTTTACTTCGTTCGATCCGGTGATCCAATTGCATCACTATATCCTTCGAGTACCGTGGGATATTTATTATAATGCAAGGCATAGTCTTGACTGTATTTAAGATACCCCAAAACTCTTTTCATTGTCATCCAATGAGTTTTGTTGGAATTACTCGTGTACCGAATCAATTTACTAATAGCGCATGTTATGTCTGGTCGTATACAGTTCATTATATACATTAAATATCCCAGTACTCTTGTGTACTCCAATTGTGAGTCACTTTCACCTTCATTCTTTCAAAGTGCAAAGCTCACATCTAATGGAGTCTTGACAATACCGAATTCTATATACTTGAGTTTTTCAAGTACATTTTTGATATAATGAGAATGTGACAGTGCCAACCCTTGTGGAGTTCTATGGATTCTTATTCCTAAGATCACATCCGCAACTCCAAGGTCTTTCATATCGAACTTACTCTCGAGCATTCATTTTGTTGCATTTATGTCAGAAATGTCTCTACTAATGATCAATATATCATCCACATATAAATAAACAATGACTTGGTGATTCGGAGTGTCTTTATCTTGAACCCGTTTGCCAACATGGTTTGGTCAAACTTCGCATGCCATTGTTTAGGTGCTTGCTTTAGTCTATACAACAACTTAATAAGTTTACACACCTTATTCTCCTTTCCTGAAACTACAAAACCTTCAGGCTGTTCCATGTAAATTTCTTCCTCCAATTCTCCATTTAGGAATGCCGTTTTCACATTCATTTGATGGATTTCAAGACCATATACTGCCGTCAATACAATTAACATTCGAATCGATGTTATCCTTGTTATTGGCGAGTATGTATCAAAGTAATCAAGACCTTTTTGTTTGAAGCCTTTTACTACAAGTCTTACCTTGTATTTGTCAATAGTACCATCTGCTTTTATTTTCCTTTTGAAGATCCATTTAGAACCTAAAGGTTTATTTCCTTGAAGAAGATCAACCAATTCCCATGTATGGTTGCTTAAGATTGAATCAATCTCACTATTGATTGCCTCTTTCCAAAAGGATGAGTCCAAAGACATCGCTTCTTTAAATGTTTGAGACTCATTTTCTAAGAGAAATGTTACAAAATTCGAACCAAACAAAGTTGACGTTCTTTGATGTGTACTACGTCTTGGATTTTCTTCATTATGTACATTCTCACTTGGTTCATCTCGAGGTCGTTTAGACCCCCCACTAGACTGTTCATGTCTAGTTTTATACGGATAAATGTTTTCAAAGAATTCAGCATTATCTGATTCAATTACCGTATTTTCATTTATATCCGGATGTTTGAATTTATGAACCAAAAATCGACATGCTTTACTGCTTTTAGCATATCCTATGAACACGCAGTCCACAGTCTTAGGTCCTATCTTAATCCTTTTAGGCATAGAAACTTAGACCTTTGCTAGACACCCCCACACTTTAAAATATTTCAAGTTGAGTTTCCTTCCTTTTCATTTTTCATAAAGAATTGATTGTGTCTTACTATGGGAAACTCTATTGAGTATACCTTATAAGTAAGGAATTCATCATTTCCTTTAAAGTTTGGTTTTTTCTTTTCGCAATTTCGTTAGATTGAGGTGAATACGGGGCCGTAGTTTGATGGAAGATTCCATTCTGTACACATATTTCGGCGAAGGGAGATTCATATTCTCCGCCCCTATCACTTCTTATCATTTTTAAATCTTTTCTCTAATTGTTTTTCTACTTCAGTTTTGTATTGTCTAAACGTATCTATTGCTTCATCCTTATTATTTAGCAAGTAAACATAACAATATCTAGTGCAATCGTCAATAAGAGTTATGGAATACTTTTTCCCACCACGTGGTGGTGTTGACTTCATATCACAAATGTCAGTGTGTATTAAGTCTAAGGGATTGAAATTCCTTTAAACAGACTTATAAGGATGCTTTGCATACTTTGATTCCACACATATTTGACACTTTGATTTATTGCACTCAAAGTTCGACAAAACCTCTAAATTAATCAATTTTCGTAACGTTTTTAATAAACATGACCTAAACGTTCATGCCACAAATTATAAGATTCAAGCAAGTAAGAAGAATTTAAAGTTTTATTGATTTCAACATTCATTACATTCTTCTTATAAAGGCCCTCGGTGAGATAGCCTTTTCCTACATGCACTTCTCCTTTGCTAATTATAATTTTTTCAGAAACGGTTACACATTTGAATCCGTTCTTGTCTAGAAATGAAACAGAAATCAAGTTCCTACGTAACTCCGGAACGTACAAGACATTGTTAAGTGTCAAGACCTTTCCTGAAGTCATTTTCAAGCTCATTTTTCCTGTTCCTTCTACCTTAGCCATAGCGGAGTTAGCCATGTAGATCATTTCTTTTACTTGAGCCGAAGCGATGACGAAAACAACTCTTTGTTGGCACACACATGATGGGTGGCACCAGAATCCATCCACCATTCGCGAGGATTCCCCACCAAGTTGCATTCTGAGAACATAGGACACAGATTATCACATTCTTTGTTGGACTCAACCATATTAGCTTGGTCCTTTTTCTTGCCTTTCGTAGAGGCACGACAATCCTTGAATTTATGGCCAATTTTACCACACTTAAAGCACTTTTTCTTGAATTTCTTCTTGGGTTGATTGCTTCTTTGTTCAACTTTCTTCCCTTTCTTAGAATTGTTTTGGTCATCTTCTACAATATATGCTTCATTAATTGTAGAATTCCCTTTTGACCTTCTCTCGGCAGCCTTATTATCCCCTTCAATACGCAGTCGGACAATAAGATCTTCGACAGTCATCTCCTTGCGTTTGTGCTTCAAGTAGTTTTTGAAGTCTTTCCACATAGGTGGTAGCTTCTTAATGATCGCTGCTACTTGAATTGCATCATTCACAATCAAACCTACAAAACAGTTTATGTGAGTACTAAGAACATTTTCAATTTGTTCAACTAAGGTATTTTTCAAAGATATACCTTCTGCTAAGAGATCATGGATGATTACTTGCAATTCCTGAACTTGAGAGACAACCGATTTGCTATCCTATTATTTTAAAGTCTAAAAACCTTGCAACAAAGAATTTCTTAATTCCCGCATCCTCTGTTTTATATTTTCGTTCTAATGCCCCCTCACAATTCCTTTGATGTCTTAGTTTCACTGTAAATATTGTAGAGGTCATCTTGGAGACCACTCAAGATATAATTCCTGCAAAGGAAGTCTGAGTGCTTCCAAGCCTCTACAATCATGAAATACTCTTTGTTTGAGGTGCCCTCGGGCACCTCAGGAGCATCCTCACTAGTGAACCTTTGACGGCATAGAGTGGTGAGGTAAAAGAACATCTTTTACTGCCATCGCTTAAAGTCAATGCCCGCAAATCTTCCGGGCTTCTCCACAGGTGCCATTGGTTGCG
Organism: Capsicum annuum; assembly: GCF_002878395.1. Taxonomy (NCBI): domain Eukaryota; kingdom Viridiplantae; phylum Streptophyta; class Magnoliopsida; order Solanales; family Solanaceae; genus Capsicum; species Capsicum annuum. The sequence continues at coordinate 169,786,941 of NC_061115.1, read as the reverse complement.
GAGCATTTGCTCGACTTGTTGAAGCAATACTAGTTGCCCCCACAGTTGTTGCCACATCTTGCATTTGACTTTGGTTAGTCATTTTTCCTGTCACTACAAGACAATAAAATTTAGTATTTTCAGAATACTATTTATAAAGTTAAGCAACTTTAAACTCTTCTTCTTGTTTCTAGTTAACGATGAAGTTTTTATGACTTCCAATCGTCAACCGAATGATCTTTAACTTGTGATAAAGATTTTATGTCTTCGAATCACTAGTTAACTTCAAACAGAGTAGAAAGCTTAAAGCTTTAATCTCCAAAAACAAGCAATACAGATTCTGCAGAAGATTATTCCTTAAGATTGTTATTTTATGATGTTTTCGGGTACAAGAATCTGTATTTAGGCACACCAACTTCAACACTAGTTCAAGTTTAAAACAAGAACACTATGAAGTACAAAAACACCCTCAACACAAGATCAAAGTGATCTTTCCAAGAAGTGTGTTTTATTTTTTTTCAGAAATTAAGATGAAACAAAAATATAAAGTCAAGTCCCCCGACTTCACAGAGTGTCCTTAAGAAATAATTCCCCTCACTGTACCCGAGGTTTTGGAATCTTCCTCCCAGGATAAAATGACTATCAATCCAACTATAGTGGTATCTCAAATAATTGAATTCGTCGAACTCACTCAACAATTTGATTGATCACAAAGAGTGTTTTGAAGACAAGAAGAATTTTTGTTTTAGAAAATTTTTCATTTTATAAACCTGTGGATAAATGCAGGTTTATATAGCCATCAAGTGCCCCTTCCCAAAGATGGCAATGGTTCATCTGAAAAGGTGTATCCTTTGAAAGAGTCATATCTGTTCATTCGAAACATTGTGTCTTTTTCTGAACAAACACAACTATCTGAATAGTCACTCCTTTTCCAAAACAATATGTCTTTTCCTCAAAGGTTGTGTCCTTTCATTTTCCATTCACCTTTTCCATACATATTGAACCCAACAACTATAAACATTGAACTACTAGTTAATGAAATCTGATGTCATTGATATCAAAATCAAAGCAACCAATAAAAACACTCTTACCAAGAAAGCATATGACTTATTAAGGAACTTGAAAGGTGAGTTATTCAGCTTAACCAATAATCTCACAACTAAGAATAACTAAGAATAGGTAGAAGGATATCTTTATACAATCAAATAAAAAGCAAAAGATTAGTTTGAAACATAACTTTATAATTGTCAACATTTCCTTAGGTATAAGAAGATGATCAAGGACTTTTGTGATGTCAATGGCAAAATGGTACAGAGACTGTGACTTAAATAATATTAAACAGTGAAGCTCTTGAGTTAATCTTGGTATTATCATGCCATTATACTAAAAACAAGAATATGCTACAGAAAGAAAAATCTGAAGAGGCACATACCTGCAACTTCAATACAGGAGCAATACAATTTCAAAAATTCAATCAGTATGAAGAGAGGCAGGGAAAAATTTCAACAACAGAAACGGAAGGACTGGAGGATGGTACCACCTGCTCCTCCTGCATGTCCACCACCACCAGCGGTCTTCTGCAATGCAGGCTAGCAGCTGCAACAGTCCCCTTTTGCAATTCATCTCCACCCAAAGCCATTTAGTCACTGTTTCAATGTATTGAATAAAAAAAACTTTAGTAGGAAGAATCACAGAAATCATTTCAACGTACTAATATATTGTGACTCCTGAAACACAGTGAACTAATATAAGACACTAAACAACTAACAATCAAATGACTGTAGAATTGATCGACTGAAGGGAACATGGATAACTCAATATCGCATCCAGGCATTTTAAGCAATTATAATACTCCCTCCGTTTCATAATAAATGAATTGTTGAATTTTGACATACAGATTAGGGAAAAAACATTAAAGACATAAATTTAACACAACTTTTCATTTTTACACCTAAAAAAAGAAAAAGTTGACCTTGTAATACTTTTTCAAAAGTTAATTGGTTGTCAAATCATAAGGGTAAATTTGGAAAAAATTTCAATGATTCACTTATTTTGAAACACCAATAAATACCCCCAACAATTCACTTATTTCGAAACGGAGGGAATAGTATAGAGTTGATATATCCGTTCTGATATTTAAGCATTTCAACCTCTGAACTCTCAAAAAAGTATATCAACTATCAAAAAAGTATATCAACTATCAATTAAAAGTTCAATCAACTCAACCATTAAAGTCTCGTCTTATAAAAACATTAAGACTTTTGAATTAATCGAGACAATTGACTTTGAAGCATAATAATAAAAAAGATGACAGATGATATCTATACCAGCTAACAGAATCGAGCAGAAGAATACCTCAAGGAGAGAATACCTCTTTTATGTCCTAAATATCAGTTGTTCTAGCAATAAAGGTGCTACCTTTGTTAAATTAATAGTTGAGTTTTGTAATTCAGTGATTATGATTCAATCAAATTAGAGAAAGAATTCTGTAACAATAGACATTGATTATGTAGCTGACAAAACAATTATGAGCAAGTCACGAAATGAAAAGCGATAGCAAATAGAGATTAAAAGTACTCAATTTTTTTCTTAGGGAGCAAATTGAATTCTGATTCAAGAGGCTACTAATTAATATTTATTTATCTTAAGTCTAACAACAAATGACAAAAGGAGCTATGGAGCAAGAGAAATTAGATTAAACTTGGAACTATTCAATATCAAAATCAACGACCTCCTATTCCTATTTCAACCACATAGTAGCATCTTAAGCAAGAACACAAACATTAAAATGAAGCGAACTACTAACATGAATGTATTCATGAGTTCAACGACAAATACGGAATACCTCTATAGTCTGAAGTATCATGAGCGTAAATTTATTGTTTTTTTTTCTTTATTTTTTAGGGGCATTCTTTATCAACAATCTGAATTTTGCAGGCCGATTCTTCTATTTTTGAAGTAATCATATTGATATTTGCTCTTTGTGCCATGTCCAGCCAATCTGAAATTGAAATATAAATAAAGATATATATATATATAAACATCATGGATAGAATGAGAATAATAGAAAGTGTGAGTTACATAAACTAGGATAAGTGATTTACCAGGGAAAAGTATAACATAGTTCGAATAAGACAAAAAAAAAGAATTTGAGAAAGAAAAAATAGATGAAGGAAAAACATGAATATACAGTAGAAAGGAAAAGAGTTTTAAGTTTTGTGCATCATCAGTGTACAAAATATTTATACACTATCAACTAAACTCGAGCTATTGCAGGTTATCCAATTTTTAAGCACATAGTATTTTTCAACAGCACATTCATGGAAACCTCAACCCCATCAAGTTTTAAGCAAACCTCACTGCAATAACATCTAATCTAATAATTCCCAAAATACAAAAAAACAATCTTGATATATATAAAAATACAACAGAAAAAACCACAAAAACACATAGTTGTGTCAACAATAAAGATAATAGCAAGTAAAGAAATAAAGAAGGAAAAACACATAACTATGTCAAGAACAAGTAATGAAAAAAGAATAGTTAAAGACGAAGTACCTGAGAGGATGAATGTGAAGTACTCCTAGTGAAGAGTCCTTTTTAGTTTGGGTAAAACTACCCTTAGGTCTTATTGAATCTACTTATTTTAATGTTCCTAAACATATGCATGTTTAAAGACACGTGGCAATCCACCCAAACTCCATTTGCACTTTCTTCAAAACTTTCAAGTAAACCTCTGCCCGTTCGAACCCAATGATAAATAAAGACTTGAAAACCATAAGCGTATTTCATTTTCTTTCAGTAATCGTAGGTGTTTAGAATTTGCGTCTTGTTATTTTATCCTTTTTGCTCTTTTTTTGGTGTCTCGAAAGAAAAATCTGAAGAGGCATATACCTGTAGCTTCAATACTGGTAGAAGCAGCTGAATATCCCAATTTACAGAAGGAAGAAAACTTTAGAATTTGTGTATTACTTTTACTTTTATTTTGCTACTTATTTAAAAGTTGAGAAAACGAAGAAAAAAACGTTTGGAAGGAAGGAGAAGAAAGATGCAGAAGAGAGGAGAAACTTGGAGCAGCGACTTTTTGACACGTAATAAGAGCACATAAAGACACAAATACCCTCAGAACATGAAATAGACATGTTGAAACAGGGCTGTTCTATAATAGTAGTAATTGTTACTCGTTGGTTATGCCGTGCTACGCCTGGCTCAATCTTGATTATTAAAAATTTTACGTTATATATAATTTTATTATTTAATTAGAATCTTTATTTTTTTTGTTGATAAATTTTTAATTAGGCATGTATTATTATAGTTAGATTAATAAAATTTGTATAAGAATATTTTAAGCTGCTAACATGACATTCATATAATTTCGAGAATCAATCAATTTTTTTATTTTTTTAAAAATATTTACAATCATATAATAATTATTAGATTATAATAAAATATTTTAAGTTTATTATTTTTATTTGTAATATTTTTAATATAATTTAGTAAGACAAATAATATTTTTTTATTAAATATTATTAATATTATTATTTTAATACTTAGATGACATATGATAGTTAATTAGGAGTGATATGGTAAAATTACAGTTGAAACTGTTGAAACATGCATATCATAAATGTCTATTTTACTTTTTTTAATATCACGACTGAAATAGCCTAGCAAATTACTATAAAAATACTTATGAAAAAAAAAATAAGTGGGCATCATATAAGATGTCAAGTTAATTTAAAACTCCAAGAGTTAATTTATCATTTTATGTCTATTTTAACTTTTTTTATTAAATATGATTAATTTTTTAATACTCAAACGACTTATAATAATTAATTATAAGTGACATAGTAAGCAGATGATGCAGACATATCATAAATGTCTATTTTATTTTTTTATTAAATATTATTAATTTTCTTAGATATAAATGACATATAATAATTAATTAGGGATGATATATCAAAATCACAGAGTAAATAACTTGAAACTACGATATTGCCCTTAGCCAAGCAGACATGTCGATGGAGAAATGTCTGTTTCACCTAGTACATTGTCTCTTCTTATATAGTAGAATTATACTAGAGGGGTACGACCCGTGTCAGCACGAGCCCAACATTAAAGCAAGATGTGTATGTACTTACTATAAGCTAAATTGCACTATAAGCTAAATTGTAATAGTTAGAATTATAAGTAGCGAAGACAAATTTTACACTATAATTATGCATATATTATTTACACAAATGAAGAAATTTGATGCATCACAAGGTTGAGAGATCTTTGATCAATGACCATAGAAATATAGTTGTTGCAAATGAGACGATGATCTATGCTTGCTGAATCTTCTATCGAAAACCTTCTGGATAATGAATTTGATAAATTCAAAATTACTTAGTTTATCCCAACTGCACTTTTTGTTTCAAATGTGGGGTTAATGGAGCAGGGTCGTGAGCATGGCCCATGCCTATTCAGTATTGCTTTTTGCTACTGCAGTGAGAGGTTCTGTTCCATTTTAATTTTTGCCATCTGCTCCATCTTTTGCTGGTTGTAGCTGTAGCATTGAGAGGATATATATTGTTACCAGCTCAAGTTATCCTGACACATCCTTTCTAGTATTGGATTCCTGTTGCAACCAATAAGATCATATTTTATTTTTTCTACAAACCTTCTGAACTACATGCTGCCATATATTTTTCAGTTTATCGCCTGATGATAGGTTCCTGAAGGAATTCAACGGCACTTAGCTGCAAAATACTGAAGCATTGAACATCTTCTCCATGTTATTACCAAGAAAATTAGCATCAAACGAAAATTTGAGCCCTAAGATCTCACCATAAGACACGTAAAACATTTTGCTTCAATCTCCATCCACCCTCTCAAAAGTTTTTATGTAAGGCTTTGTTGGTTATATCTTTTGGAATTTGCTCTAGTTCTTTTTGTAGAAAGGTTATTTCCAATTCCTTGCTCGATCCTTTCATTGAAGCTAAAAAAAAGATCATTGAAAGTGCTTTCTATTACTTAACAGCATTATGAAAGTTGCATCATTTATAAAACATAACAACATCCTCAATGAACATCAATGAGATGATTTATTAAGATACTCAAATTATTGAGCACTATAGAGCATTGACGGATCTCATTATTATTTGGAATTGCAGATACAGTTCTATTCATGAAGAATCAGGACTGTTTTTCCATCTCATGTATTATAATGAGAACCCTCGATAAAAAAACAAAAGAAAAAGGAGCAATAAAAGTGAATCATTTTTTTCAATTAATAAGTTCTTAAATAATTTTCTAGACATGGATATAAAGATCAAGTCCTTTTCTCTTTCCTTCACACTCCCAAACGGTCACCACCTTACCTCTTCCACCCAAATTGAAAAAGAATAGTCTTAGAATTTTAGATCGGGCGAAATATAGCACAAAATATTAATGAAGATTACCTCAAAACTAAACGTACAATGAAACAGAGCACAAGTCGCTACAATTGATACAGTAAACATCGGCCAGGGTATTTCCATCTACTGTATGACAATAATTCATGTTGTTTGGTACGACAACATGAAACCTGCATATAACGCACACATGACTCAGAGCTAAAAAAATAGCTAGGCAAATAATGAAATCACAATATGCTCAAATACCCAATTTTTAAAATTGCATGAGACTTACAATTTATTAAAGTACCCTCCATACACTATGTCCTGCGCCTGGACAGTAAAACGAACATAATAAGTTGTTCTATTTTTAGTCAAGTGAAATTAAGGCACAGAATGTTATATATCCTCTTGACAACATGAGTAACAATTTCATCAAAATATACACTAAATTTGGGTATCAAAGAACCATTTGAGTAACAACCATGCACATTGATTAATGATTTTCAATTATAAAGGACATTGTACCAACTTTGTGGATCAACCTGTAAATAAATGTGGGGGGAAAAGTGACTTTAGTTTTTTGTTATTGTGAAAGAATAAAGAAAATGAAGATAGTGAGATCTCTAAAATAAAATAAAGAGAAAAATGTTCGAAATATACTTAAACTTTGGTAAAATTTGTTATAACACACCTCAATTTTGTGAGAGTTCTATGCTCCCAATATTATTTATCATTATATTTGTGTCTTATATTTGCCAGTTGGACCACAACGTGAATACATGCACACTACTACTGCATATTTTTTTAAAGCATTCTGACAAATCTCATATAAAATCATAAAGATGTCCAGGTATAATTTTCATTTGTTGTGATCTTTGACAAGAATTTTTAGGCCTATTACATAAGGTAAACAAGGCAGCAAGTTGGTGTTTCGCGGAGAAATGACTTTTGGTTCAAATACTTTTGAAAAAAAATTTAAACTCGAGAATAGAGTTGCCACTTAATTTATTTAGAAAAATTAAGAAAACCTTTAGAAATTACTTAAATGATTCAAAACAGAAAAACCATTTAAGTTTGAAATTTCGGGTAAATAAATTCCTATTTAATAGTCTTGGAAGGTTACTAAGGCACCAAGAGTAGCCGCTAACTTGCGCTTATTCGAACTATTTAAAAACGATTCATTGACTAACTTTGAAAAAGAAAGTTTATTTTTGAAAAGAAAGTGATTAAATGAAAAACTTGTGTAAAATTAATTTGACAACGTAGTAGGAAATTTAACTAGGTTCGAAGAAATAGATAGCAAATAAACATAGAAAGAAAAAAGGGAGAAATTACGAGATTTAGGCTTTTAGGCCCAAACTCGCTTGCACCTGTCCTAAACTATTCATTTGGATTTTGGGCCCATCTTCACCTATCCTAATTTAAATATTGAGATTTTGGTCCACAACTTGTCCTAAACTATCTTTTCGTACTCTTTGGCCCAGAATCTGCTTCACCTATATTAGTTTATAACTTTGGCTTCGAGACCTAAATGAATGAATGAATAAAGAAAGAAATAACTAAGACAAATAAAATAAAAATAAAAATAAAAATAAGACTTTTAAAGTCTCTTGACGACTTCAATGATGGATAAATAATAAAAATAAGACTTTTAAAGTCTCTTGACGACTTCAATTATGGGGTTTTGGTCCATCTTTCCTTCTTTCAACTCCTCGTATTTGTACGTCATGTAACCGACTTTAGACTTTCTTCGAGGCTTTACTCGAAAAGACGAACCTCATTGGCCTATTATAAAATGCAAGGGAAAGAGTCCATTTGAACTCCAAGGCGGATTCATGCAAAGAAAAAAAATAAAGGAATTAATATTTGTCCAAGAAAAGATAAAGGAGATTAGTATATACTCTCAAAACACTTGATAAGAATAAGTAATGTATTTGATCAACTTTACAATCTAAGTCATTCGAAGTCAGTAAAAAAAAAAATCAGAAGCATCCCAAGCTAAGTACCATGAATTTTCATCCCGAGAACCCAGTAAAGCTATCAATCATAATTGTCAAGACAGATTCCACAAGAAGTATTCAACAAAATATAAAAAATAAGGAAAGATTTGAACGGGTTCAATTTTCTTAAAAGTTTATGCATTTTTGCGAACCTCTTCATATAGTGACATAATAATCATGTTAATGCATAGATAACCAGAAAATCATTAAGAGAAATTAGAACTAGCTTCGAAATATTATCAAGGATGCTTCAGCTGGAGGGATTATTCAGATCCTAAATCAAAGTCGTGCCAAAGAATTTATCAAGTTTTTAAAAATAATGGATAGGAATCAAGGATAGTTTCGGTTAAACCTCCAAAATTAACAAGCATAACATACTCAAAATCTCAGGTTGCCAGCAGATGGTTGAAAGCAGCTAGCTGAAGTTAGCATATGAACAAATTTTAGCCAAAACAAACTAAATACAGGCCCGAACAAGAACAATACATGAAAAATAAAAAGGGACACCCATGCTTGTGGCTAGATCTAACCTAACGCAGATACAAAAACAAGAACGTGAAATGACAGCATAATGAACCTCTACTCATAGTTTACATGCTTGCAAGAAGAAAACATTTTCAGGGAACGCAAGTTATCGATTCTAAGCAATTTTAATTCATTTTACGGCCTGAAATTGTACTAATACCTAGACTTAATCGCCCTCAACCACCCATTTCCTAAAAAAGGGTATTTTGAACAATCAAAGAAGCTAGGCAGATGCGAAAAGATCAATATCAAAAAACCTTCACGAGTAAACAACATGGCCTAAACCTCATTATTTTAAGAAATTTCAGAACCTTTTAAAAGAAAATCGTATTACAACAAACTAACATGAACTCAACAAACAAACATCCAAGCTAGGCAGAATATCAGATACCGATAAACTGAAACATCGAACTAAAGATTAAAGGGCAAGACAATCAGCTGGAAACCATAAATCAATACTCAAAACTTCAACAAAATTTTGGTACGCCAGAGTCATAATCATCATTACAGAAACCTATGACCTTCGAGGCTTCTACAACGAACAAATCCCAGCATATAAGAGAAAACTAAATTACTACTATGATAACGAAATGGGGGCAGAATCACGAAAAAGAAAATAAAGCGTCGAGAAGTGTACCTCTTTTGGGACAGCAAAACGGGACTCGAGTTATCGTTGGAATCTCCTCGCCACCATCGAAACCTCTTTTGGGGCAGCAAAACGGGACTCAAGTTATTGTCGGAATCTCCTCGCCACCATCGAAAAACTTCGCTGCGACTCCGAGAACTCGTCGATTTTTACGATAAATAATTTACTAGAAAAACAAACTTTTTGTGCAAAAGTTTTTCAACCCTCAAGACTTATTGTTTCAGCTCAAGAATGAGCTATTTATAGATAACAACAATGGCCAGTAAATTTTGCTCCACCGATGTGGGAGGAAAATATTAAGGGCATTTTAGGGATTTTGGGAGAAACTTCAAATGGGAATGAGAATGAGCTGTGTTTAGTACTGCTTAGTACAGTTTTTGAATTTCGAGTTGAAAATCGAATAAGGTTGAATGTTTAAGGGAATTTTCGGTTGTTGGATGTTGTTCGATTTGGGTTACGTATTGAGATTGTTGCTGCTTTATTGGGTCGTTGATGTTGGCCGAATTTGGGTTTTTCGCTGGGACCAGGTTGGAATTGGTACTGTTAGAGTTGTATTGTCGTTGTTGTTTTTGTTTGAAAGTTGTATGTTGCTATTGTTTGTTCGAAACTGTTGTGGTTGTATGCTAAAGGGAAAAGGGAAGGGAGACGGGCCGGGTCAATTTTATTGTTGGACCTGGTAAAGTGGGCTGCGGCGGTAGTTTGGAAATGGGTCGGCTGAAATTGTTGGATTAATTTATTTTGGGCTGGTTTATTATTAAGGGTTGGGAATTAGGGATTTGGTAATTTTGCGGATTATTTAAAATAGGGGTTAGTCAATTTCATTTTAATTTTAAACCAAATTACAGATCAATTGGTCAATTGCATTGCAATTATGATCAATTTGATTTCAATAATGACTATAATTAAATTGAAATTTGATACGAATCAATACCTCGTTTAATTTCAAGCTTCTTGATTTAATAAAATCAAACACATATCTATCCGAATAAATTATTTTGAAAAATAAATTATATTTAAATCAAGATTTTAATTATTTGAATTTATTTTCAAGATAAACCTTGATTAAAATCCTATATTCCGTAAACTACATATTTAAGTAAGAATATTATATAATTTCGTATAATTGAATACGATAATATAATTGCTACTTAAAATGACAAAATTACCCAGTTAAATACTTTAAAAACTTTTTTATTCGAATAAAATAAATATTATAATTTTATTTAGAATCAAAGAAACTCTTAAACTTAATTGTGAAGGACAAAATTAGGCAGTATTAGCAAAAATATAAAATCGAAAAATTTGAGTAGGTATAAAAAACAAGTTAATAGATCTATCACATAGACGAAGAAAATTGAAGTTAAACTAAACTAATGACCCTAAAAGCACCTTACTATCCCTGCAGATTTCAAGAAAATGCTAATTTTGATATCTCAGCAATCAACATTAAAGGATAATGTTTCTATCTAAATCAACACAAGATATTCCCTAGGTTATCTCTGGTTCTTGAAAACAATTGATACTAACGCCACCCTTAAACTTGTTGAATAAAAAGTTGCCCTTAGGGATGTTATTTCAACTTCTTTCTGTGATCCTCGATCTTTCCTAGTGTTGCAGTTTAATTGAGTATAACAAAATAATTCACATATTAACCAACACTTGCATTCTTACCAAATTTTTTTTTTCTGGTGTCCACTTTGTAATTAAACTAAGAAAAATGAAAAAAAAGAGCAAGTCTAGACAACATGTTTCCTTGTAGCAGTGACAATAACAATATAACTAACACTGAAAGAGTAGTACATAAAATTAATATCTAAAAAGAAGAATTACCAACTTTAATAGGGAGGGAACATGAAAATAAGATTGAAAATTGTAGATGTTATGCATTAATTTTGGGTTCTGCAAATCATTTTGAGGCTTTCAAACATATCCAAGCAATTGATATGCAATTGAAAGATAGAAAACATCAAATGAAGTTCAGAGATATATCAATAAATGCAAGACTCAACCAAATAAATATTGTCATCTACAATTTGCAAGAAATTCAATTAAAAAATGTGCCTCTATTCATGGATTGCATACGAAAAAATATTATATCTTAAGCGCTTTTATATGTTGAGTTAGAAAAGAAGTTGATTTAGGAAATTTCTGGGCTACTTGAGGGAAAATTGAGCTATGCTAAGTGGCTTTTAATGACAATTGCATCTCACAATTAGTTCACATCGGGTAATTTAAAGAAAATTAGTTAACATCAAGGGCCAATTTGTGAGATTTCAGGACAGGCTATCATAGGCAATGATAGTAAGCTTCTTGGAAAAGTGCAAGTGATTAAGACGAATATCCATTTGAAACACATCTATAAAAAATTAAAATACACAATAGGTTAGAAAAGTCATTTTATGGCACATTCAATTGTCATTGAGGATCCAACATCAATTTCCATTTCTGGCTCAGTAGCTCATGCAAGAGTGGCACAACATGTTTTTTCATATGCACAGTGAGAGAGAAAAATACTTTCATATCTTTATACGGGATCAATAAATAAAGTAGAAAGAGAGAATGACATGTTACTTATGGCTCAGTTATAGGTGTAGCATATTCATTTTCAACAACATAATCATTAAGCAATTTAGGCATTACTACAGCTTCACCACAGAAGTAAGGGTTATAGTGAAAACCACTTGTAATCTGCAGTTAGAGTTGAGAAGTTATTATGGTTCTCACGTTTTCAATAGAAAATTGTGGTAACAATAATTTAGTATTGAAACTGAATTCACTATTAGGTTACAACCAATTAAAATGAAGCATATTTCTTCATAACTATATCTTCAGTTGTACACTGTTGTTCTATTTGGTGCTTCCCCTATTCTAGACATACAAAAGATGATCACAAATCAAAAGAATTCTGAGGAGTAGGAGTTACCAAGACACCAAAAGAAGAGTCCCTGTAGCATGTTAGAAGTCTTTAAACACTTTATGAGGCACATTACAATCATCATTTGGTGATATAGTATGTTAGCTATGAAATTGAGTTTAGTTCAATCACCGCCATTTCCTGTAGAGAGAGTTCATATATAAGTTAACATAGATCCAGGAAAAAGCAAAAAATTACATAGATTATATTTTATGCCGTTTTACTTTTATCCAATAAGGCTGAAATCTCATGTATTTTTTCTTTCGATATCAATCAGAAAATGTTACTATAAGTGTGAGTAGCAGCTGTTGGAATCCAGCTACCTGCTTGCTCCATAATTTTACCATACAACCCCTAATTAATTATTATATGACATTTACGTATTAGAAAATTAATAATATTTTTTAAATAAAATAGATATTTATGATATGTTTGCTTCAGCTGCTTCAACCGTAATTTTACTATATCACCCCTAAGTAATCATTATAAATCATCTAAGTATTACAAAATTAATAATGTTTAATAAAAATGATAAAATAAATATAAAATGATAAATTAATTCTTGAAGTTTTAAATTAATTTAACATCTTAGATGAGGCCACTAAAAATATTTTCATAAGTATTTATTATAGCAATTTTGCTATATCACTTCTAATTAGTTATTATGAGTCATTCAAGACGTGTCAGTTTTGTTACTTCAATTGTAATATTTGATTGACTCTCGAAATTATATCAGTGTCACTGAAATTGAAATAGAAAAAAATATTATAAAACACAATAATTAAAAAATTAAATTACTTTTAAGATATACATTGACTATCAATATCACAAAAGTTTGAACAAGAAGAATATTATAAATTACAATAGCAAGCAACTTAAAATAGTGAACTATAATGTCGAGAAGTATTATAAATTACAATAGCTAACAGCTTAAAATTTTTTAAAATATAATTAATTATTTAATTTTATTTATGTCACATAAATTAAGATAAAAAATAATATATATTGAGAGTGTGTGGGTACGAGCCTTCGATACCTAGTATGATATAATGGTTATACTATAATCAATTGTTTGAATGGACAACAGAATTTTAGAAGGTTTCTTTAATTTATAAAACTTCCCAAGTAAAAATGAATTAATAGTATTTGTCAATAAAAATTAATTATCTAAAAGTGTTGCTACAACTTATAGATAAATTAATCTAATCAATACATAAATAATAATTTTCACAAACATGAAAGGCCCTTTTATTTCGCTCTTGTGATCCGAATGGATTTTTCCCATCTAGAGAGTAAAAAGAAGTTACATCTAAGATAATTTAATCAATTATAATAAGTTACTTTTTTTTTTTAATTGCTTCCCTCATTTTTCATAAGTCAGTTTGACTAAGTTTTAAAAGCTAAATTAGATTCGATCAGTTTGATTTTAAAATTAAATTTAGATATTCAAAAACTACATAAAAGTACTATAAATTATAATTATTATTTTTTCAATTTGATTAGAGATATATCTTAAGATATTGATTAAAATTTGTATCGTTTGACTCTTAAAAAAATAAAAAATAATTAAAACAATGAAGGGAATACTATTTTAATTACTATACCAAATTTGATTCGGAGAGTTTTACATTTTATATGTGAACACCATAAACTTCATGTTCTTTTAAATAAGAAAATCGTACTTGAAGAGCACTAGTACCCATTACCATAATTGCATGGAAGATTCCTCTCCAACAAGCATGACTTATCATGAAGTAAGGAGTAATAGTTATTTTAAATCAAAATACTCCTCGACTTGTACGCTTAATTTATTTTAGTCCTTTAACTTCACTGATAATGATTTAACTTCTTTAATAATTTGATAGTGAATTAAATACAACCTAAAGATGTAATACCACTCTCATAATGGAGAGTGCATTACACGCGTCCACACATCAACATCACATCACTGTCACATCAGAGCCACACAAATAAAATATTTTTAAATAATATATATATTAAATAAAAAAATACCTCCCACCCCCATTTTCTTTCTTCAACCAGCCCTCCCCCACCCTCCCCGCGTCGTTCTTTCTCCTCCTCCTCCATCTAACCCGTCCACCCCCCACCTCCCACCCCTACCCCTACAAACACCGCCTTCCCCTCCCCCTCCTCCCCACCCGGTTCTTTCTTTCTTGTCCTCCATCAAATAAACTCTTCTACCCCTACTCTTGCAAACACCCCTCCCCCCGCCCCCATTCTTTCATTTTTTCTTCCCTTCCCCGATCAAACAAACCCTTACACCCCTCACTCCTGCAAACGTTGCCTACCCTCGACCCATTCTTTCTTTCTGCTCCTCCGTCAAATAAATCAATCCACCCCCTACCCCTGCAAACACCTAAAAAAAAAAATTAAATAATATTCTTCTGGAAATTTGAAATGAGTCAAACTCGATATAATCAAGTTAAAACTCATAATATTTGGTTCAGGAATTTCATCAAACATCTTGAAGGCATCTTAAAAAAGGACCCTTTGAAAGTGTTGGCAATTCTTTCTTGTGACATCTCTGGAAATTCTTAACTCTAAGGTCTAACAACTATGAAATTACTATTTTTGAAGTTAATACTATAATGTACAACTAATTAATGAATTATCTAATTGAGATTAATAGTATAAGAATATTTTTTTTTTTTAAATTTCTTGAAGAAATTGATGAATAATAATAGAAGAGGAGGTCAAAGATTAGAAGAAGGAGAAAGAGAATTGGGATAGTGATGGTGGTGAGGTTGTAAGAAAAAGGAACAATAGTGCGGGGTGCAGGCGAGAGGTGACGGGTTGAGGGCATTGAAGAAGAAAGTGTGTTATATATATATATATATATATATATATATATATATATATATATATATATAAAGTGGGACCATCTCCTTTTTTTTTAATAAATACACGCTTTTTTTATTTTTTTTTTAAAATATCACATCAGCATTAGGGGTGATATTAATTCACTTTAAAGTTACTAAGGAAGGTAAATAAATGTGTGTTAATTTAAAGGTTTACAGTAAGTTGTGAGGATAAGTTTGGGGTGAAATGATATCTTTTTTCTTTAAACAAAGCAAACAGTTTAAGGCAAATCAAGACATCATTAATTGATTAATTAAATAGAGCAACCAAAGCAGAAAACAATCGGGACTTGCTTTTAATGAAAAAAAAATACCATTATCAAAGCAAAAGAAATCTCAAGCGTATAAATATTTTGTAATGAATTTTTAAAGATATTCTAAAAACCAATTTACGGATTTAAAATTTAAATTTTATAGGTGAAAATTTTTTATATTGTAAAAAATTATGGGCTCGAACATACCATATATTGCAACTTTGATCAATTTTCACATAAAAATATATGCTTCACATTAAAAATCCTGATCCTGATTAATCAGAATTCGTGTCACCCAAGGTTCATTTAGGAAGTACTCCCTAACAAAAAAAAGAATTTATATGTAAGGCTCAAATTCGAAACCTCTAGTAGTGAAGAGATTCAATTAACCCCACCACAACCCCTGTTGGTACTATTGAAATATTATTGTATGTGTTCATTGGATCGGGTTGATTCACCTGTTTCATCTCACTATATATTCGTCTGTTGCAGTACTTAGCTTGGGCTAGCCTTGATTTCAACTGCCTCAACATGTTGATTTCGGTCCAAATTTACAAAATTCTTATGTATTATTTTATTCCTTTTGTACATCATTGGTAAATCTTTAGTATATATCTTTAATATCTTATACCTTATTTAGGACTATATTCTAGCTTATTTAGGAGTGTACCACTTTATTATTTTGTACTTTATTTAGATTATTTGAAATCGGTTTACTGTTAGGTTTTAAATTAGGTATATTTTATTTCATCGCTTGAATAAATACGATATTGTAGCTAAATTGTAATCATCAAATATTCATCAATGCAAGTATTCATTCAATACAATCAATTTAATTTAAATCATTCATTCAATTATTCAATTCAGAATATTCAGTTTTCATTCAATTCAACTTATTCATGTTATTCAATATTCACATTAATGAAGTCATTCAAATTAATTCAATTCATTCAAGTTTTCTTTCAAGTCATTTAATTATTCATTCAAGAAAAGAAAAAGAAAATTTCCTGATCAATTCTCTTTCAGTTTTTCGACATTATTTGTCAAACTTCGATTTCATTTCTAACATGGTGTCAGAGTAGGTTTTGATCCTGAATCATTTTATGTCAATTTTTGTGTTTTCTTAAATATGAGAAAAACTTCTCAACCTTCTGATTCACAATATTTGAAACTTGTCTACTGACATGGTCTATTTATAGTGACTCCGCTCGTCATCCTCTCTCTCATCATCATCATCATCTTGATAGTATTTAATATGAAACAAATCTACTACCAATTCATTCATTTTATTCTCATTTTTAATCTTTTTTTTAAATTTTATTATTTTGGTGTTACTCTCAAATAAATCATTTTTGTTTATCTTCATTGGACCTCACATTCAAATAATACTTTTCCCTCGATTCGGTTATGTCAACGATGAAATCTTTCAATTTTATATACCAGTTGTACTATCTTTTTTATATTTTAAAGATTTTCATCATCAAGAATCATTTCTTCTGACACCATTCTTCAATTTTTGTATATAAAATTACATTAGTAAACTTAACTGATGATATCGTTGGACCAACTGCTTTACTCATATCATATGCATGGTTGATATTAAATTCATTTTTAATTTTTTCTCAGTTTGGTCATATTCATCGCAAAGTTCAATCTTTTTCTCACCGGCCCTCTTCATCACAATGTTTTGGGCAAGTTGGGTGTCCGTCCATACCCTCCAACTTGAGGGGGGAATTGAAATATTATTGTATCTGTTCATTTGACTGGGTTGATTCACCTATTTTATCTCACTGTATATTCGTCTATTGCAGTACATAGCCTTGGTTTCAACCTCCTCAATATGTTTATTTCGGTCCAAATTTAGAAAATTTTTATGTATTATTTTATTCCTTTGTGCATCATAGGTAAATCTTTATTATATATCTTAACATCTTATAACTTATTTAGGATTACATTCTGGCTTATTTAGAAATGTATCACTTTATTATTTTTTACTTTATTTAGACTTCTACCGGATTTGATATGAGAATAATCACGGATATGGACTTATGAGAGTGCGTGTTGGACCCGAGCCTTGGTGTGTGAAATTGAAGTATAAAAGAGGGCCGAAACACACTAAATCAGTCCACTTTTTACACTTGATGGGCGCATCACTCTTGAGGGGTATTATGGATATTTTGTCTTTTATTTTACAATAGCTATATAAGGAGCATGTTAGGGTTTCTTTAGTTAGTTTTTGGATAATGTTGTAAGTCATAGAACACAAGTCCTCTCCCTTTGGAGGCGCCAAAATTGAAATTAGGTCAAGAGTTAGTGTGGAATCACTAGTGATTGTGTATTGCTTGAAAACATTGATGCTTGAAAGGTGAAAGCTGATCTTGTGTCACGTAAGAGATAGGTTTTTTTGTGTGTGGTGTTAAGGATACAAGAGTGGAATAAGCTCTTGGGTTCTTGAGATTACATCTTCAATTGTCTATCTATCTATCATTTGATTTCATTGTAATCTTGTAATCGTTTTTATCTTGTATTTTTAAGCCGTGTGTTGTTATTGTTTCCTCTTTGTCGTTATTGTTATCTTGTTCATCTTATTGTGTTTTTAATCTTAGTTTGGGTTGGCTGGTTTTGGTGTCAAAACACCTTGTATCTTGTTAAACTTGTTGTTATTGTTGAATTTGAGAAATGTAGTCCAAGGCGGTCTCGATTTAGTCTTGATTTTGTGGAATGTTTTGGACTCATTCTTGTGTTTTCAAGTGATTCTTGTATCATTTGGTATCAGATCCATCTTTGATTTTGTTCTAACAAGATCACTCTTGGACTTGAGAGTTGAAAAAAAAGTGTTCTTTTTGTTCTTGGCCGAGAACTTGTTCTTGATTGTTGTTGTCTAGGCCTAATGTTGTGTGTATAGATCTAGGATTTATTTTGTTGTTTTTATTATTTCTAGTGTTAGTTTTTGTACGACCCCGCAGAATCCTAGAACGTTTGAGTCCTTTAAAGCATGCCCAAAAGAGGTTCCAGACTTAGACAATTTCAGCTAAGTGTTAGGACTTAGTCATTTCTAAAGCCCTGAAACTTTGAGGAATTTATTTACGACCTTCTCGACCTCAGAAAGTTAGTTTTTAAGTTGATTCATGATTGGGGAAGTCAATAGTACATCTCGGGTGAGTTTTGGGATTTTTGGACAAGCGTAAGGGCGTGTTTGAAACTCTAAAATAAGGGCTCAAGGTGATTAGCCTGCGACCCCCTGCCCAGTCCAGTGCTGGGGGGAGCCCGTGATACAGACCGTGGCACCCTGCTCAGAGCGGCACTGCAGAGTCCACGATGCGCTGTCCAGTCCAGTCCAGGTAATTTCTGCAGTGTTGTTCCATATTTTAAAGGCAAATGGATCATTTTCCATTCACCCAATAGGTCTATAACATGGGATTAAGACCCCAAATAGCATAATTTCTCATCCTCTTCACAAAATCCTCTCAAGAACAAGCCCTAGTTCCATCAAGCTCAAAAATCAAGTCTCAAGAACCCACCACAAACTCTACAAAATTTACAATCAAGGTATGTTAGGTATTCATCCTTGGGTTTCCTTCCACCCTTGGAGTTCAAGAACCTCTTTTAAAAACTACAAGTTGATTGCTTTCATGAATTTTATGGTGAATTTTATTGTATTCATGATTATGCTGTTAATGTGTTTCTAATCCATGATTTAATACATGTTTCATGTGAAGTAACTAATATGTGTGTACTGTTATGTGGTTGTATGTTAAAAACCGCTTGAATTTGTGAGTTAGGATTGTGATCATGATGCTTGCTTGTTGATTATTATGATGTGCATAAAGTATGCTCCCCAAGTATTTGATAAAGTGTTCATGTGAGTTGAAGGGTTAAATCATGACATTTAGTATGTGCACAAGTTCATTCCTCTCAAGTGTTTGACAAAATATCTAAATGAAAGCATTGTTAACAAGCTACTATTGTTATGTTATTATGATCATGGCATGTTTTACTTTTACTATTATCGAGTCCTGGGGGTATTCAATACCCAAAATCTAGCTGTTTACCTAGAATTTCAGTAGCTTCAGAATAGTCTCAATGATGTCACGTACAGTAGTACTTAGTTAGTTAAAGAATTCAGTGTATTCAGTCAGTTAATAGAACTCAGTGAACTCAGTTCAGTTCAGTCGGTTAGCACGATCAGTAACAGTTCAGTCAAGCCTAGTATAGTCTAGAAATCAATTCAGTGTCTATTCAGTTGGGAGTAGGAATCAGCCTCGAGTGAACCCAGGGATGGGGGCATTCCTATTAGTGAAGGGTTTAATCCTTAGTAGTAATCTCTATGTTAAGAACTACGTAGCTAGAGTAGGTTGAGATATCTTTCTGCCAGATTAGGGTTGATACATCTCGTACGAGTTTTCCTTCCAGTGAGGGTTGACGTAATATCTTCCTGCCAAATAGGGTTAACTCACAATCATTGTTAGTATTTCTTGGCAAGGTGCTAACACCCTTCCAACTGGGGTCACAAGTTGGACCCTAACTCAGTTTATAATTGGGGTATATCGGTTATATGAACACTCCCACAGTTACAGTTTTAGTTTCAGACTCAGTATAAAACCTCAGATCAATTTTCAAAATCAGGACTGTCAGACACAGTCACCCAGCTCAGTATAGAACTCAATTAGTTCTACAAAATTAGGACTGTCGAAATAGTCATCCAGTTACCAGTGACCCAATTATCAATACTCAACATTTAGTTCAGCATAATCTTAGTTATACTATAGATGTATGTACAGTAATGCATCATCAGTATTTTCAGTAGTCCAGTTATATATAGATTCTCATCCAGTTATATTTACATTATTCAGTCAATTGTTGTTCATGCATATAAATCCTTGCATATCAGTCTACCTCACTTAGCATAACAGTTGATTTAAAGTACTGATATATACTCTTTCTTTTGTGCTATGATGTCTCATATCATAGGTTCAGACGCACGAGCTTCTGACAGTACTTAGCAGCTCAAGTTATCAGCAGCAGATATAGTGGCGAGTCCTCATAGCTCGAGGATAAAGTTATTATTTTGGTATTTCAGTATGTTTCAGTAGTCGAAGTTAGTTGGGGACTTATCCCATCAACTCCATCTTCAGACAGTTAGAGGCTTTCGAATATATGTTCAGTTTTCAGTATGTGTTTTCAGATTATGAACCTTATGGTAACTTCAGCCTAATTTTTACATTATTACAATGTTATTATTCAGTGTTCACAGCAGTTACCAGTCATAGGTTAGCTTGTGGTTCTTTGAGATTGTAAAAACTGTGTGGCGTTCGAGGAACAGACTCGAGGTATTACAAATTTGGTATCAGAGCCTAAGGTTCAATAGAGTCCTAGGGAGTCTGAAATCCACGTCTAGTAGAGTTTTGTGCATGGGTGTGTAGCGCACCACACTTATGGACAAAAGGCTATGAGACATTTTAGGAACAAGTTCCTTTCTTTCAGTTTTCATATCGTGCAAGCGAGCATGAGCTCAAGTTAAACTCCCAGTCTAATTTTTTTCTTCCTTTCATCTATAGAATATGCCTTCTAAAAGGACCAACGGAAGAAACACTGGAAATCAGCCTGCACCTCCGCCCGTCCAACCAGATCTCCTGGATGAGCATGTTTCCCATGCACAATTTAGAGCAGATTTCCTAACTCTAGCTCATTCTGTGGCATCCTAGAATGAACGTCCAACTGTTGTTCAGGCCAAGCCAGTGGCTAATACTACTGTAGCTATAATTCGAGACTTTACCCGAATGAATCATCCATCATTTATCGGGTCTAAGTCTGAAGAGGACCCATAGGAATTCCTTGATTAGGTGCAGAAAGTCATAGATATCATGGAGGTGACTTTCAGTGAGAGTGCTGAGCTAACCGCATATTAGTTGCAGGATGTGGCTCACACATGGTTTAAGTAGTGAAAGGCGGATAGGGGCACTGATGCAGGGCCCATAGAATGAGAGGAGTTTGCTACTACTTTTCTTGATAGTTTCTTCCCACTAGAGTTGATAGAAGCTAAAGTTTTAGAGTTTATTAATTTGAAACAAGGCAACATGACAATAAAAGAGTATTCCCTCAAGTTTACTGAGTTAGCCAGATATGTCCCTCATATGGTAGTAGACAGCAGATCTAAATGAGTAAGTTTGTGTTAGGTGTGTCTAACAGTGTGGTCAAGAAGTGTAGGACTACAATGCTGATTAAGGGGATGGACATATCTAAGATCATGGTCTATGCTTAGAAGATAGAGGAGCCTAAGAATAAAAAAAGAAGAGAGAGAATAAGAGAGCTAGGATAGGTAGCCTCAACTTTACTTAGCCCAAGTCAGAGGGTGGTAATCGTTCTTACTTTTTCTTGAAATCCTCAGTTCCAGCTCCGTTATCAGCCAGTGCTCTAGTGTCAAAATTTTGAGACGACAATAAATATAGGGCGCCATGCCCTAAACCTCAGGGTAGTGTTAGCAGTGCCCAAACAAATCCCCTATGCTAGAAGTGTGGAAGAAACCACCGGGTGTATGCAGAGATGACAGTGATATATGTTTCGGATGTGGCAAGCCAGGCCATAGGGTCAGAGAGTATTCTCAGGTGGGTTCACAGAGTTAGTATAATCGTCCCTCAGTTCAGTCCGGTCGTTCGAATCAGTAGGGTGCTGCTTCCAGTGCCACCAGTGGGCAACACCCAAACAGACTTTATGCACTCCAGTCCCGACAGGATCAGGAAAACTCTCCTGATGTGGTCACCGGTACATTACAAGTTTATCATTTACATGTTTATGCTTTGCTAGATCCAGGGACTTCCTTGTCCTTTGTAACTTCTTATATAGTTGTTGACTTCGGAGTCAGTCCTGAAATCCTAGTATAGCCTTTCTCTGTCTCTACACTAGTGGGTAAGTTTATCATAGGCCGATGGGTATACAGGAACTATCCGATTATGGTATCTCAGAAAGTTACTTCAGCAGACTTAGCAGAGTTAGAGATGACAGATTTTGACATCATTCTCAGCATGGATTGGCTTCATTCATGCTATGATTCAGTTGACTACAGAAACAGAGTTGTCTATTTTCAGTTTTCAAATAAACCTGTCCTAGAATGGAGGGGTAGTACCACAGTACTTAGGGGTCAACTTATTTCCTACCTACGAGCGAGGAAAATAATATCCAAAGGATGTGTCTACTATCTTGTTCGAGTTAAGGATTCTAGTTCCAATACTCCTATTCTTTAGTCAGTTCCAGTAGCATTTGAATTCCCAGATATATTTCCCAAAGATCTTCCCAGAGTTCCTTCCTTGAGGGAAATTAACTTTGAAATAGACCTTTTCCTGATACTCAGCCTATCTCTATTCCTCCATATAAAATGGCTCCAGCAAAACTCAAAGAGTTAGAAGAATAGTTGAAAGATGTTACGCCTCAAATCTTATTGGGGCGGACTGGCAACCGTAACCGACGAGGCCCGGGAAAACCAGCTCATAACCTTATACTTCCCATGCATACCTCTATGACAACCCGAAATTCAGACAACATCATGTCGCATATAAAAGGAAATAATCACCTGTATAAGCTCGAGCACACATATATATGTATATACAATACTTGGCCGTTGAAGCCATCACGTCTATTATCAAAACACCACCTTGACTGTACATTAGGTCTATAAAGCCTCTAGATAATACACAGAGTTTAACTAAGGTTGGGACACACCCCGCCATATAACTAACTTCTATACAATACCAAAAGTGACTGGATATGACATAGAAAGCTCTGAAGTAAACTGGAGCTCACCAAAAGTAGCTGGATATCCTGGCTCCTACTTGTGCGGTGTATGAGCTGAGGTACCTGTGCCTGCAGCATGAAATACAGGTCCCCTGTGGGGGACGTCAGTACAAAATATGTACTGAGTATGTAAAGCTGTAGATAGTCACATATTATATAGGAGCTCAATAGAAATCAGAAACAAGTGAGTAAATCGTAATAGGAGTGGACCACACTTATTAGAACTTGTGACAACCTGTACATTGTATTTATTCAATCACTTTACCTTCGTTCTTAATATCTTTGTAATCATTATTGTACTGTACTGTGACCATTAGGCTGCCTCCAGTACATATCAACTGGGATCGACCCATGATAGGCTTATGCCCCTGGGATACCACCCATAAACACATAAATAGGGATCGACCCATAATAGGCTTATGCCCCTGGGATACCACCCGATAAGAGAGAACTTCCATCACTTAGTTCAATTAATATTTGAGATTGTTATTTTGGTCACCACCGCATTTTTGATACTTTGAAACAATGATACATCAATAAGAGACATATAAATAGACCATCAATGCAATAACAATGAAGTAAGAACTCATTGGCATATCAATGAAGTGTTTTGGAGTCATCAATGTCATAACAATAAAGTAGGAACTTATTGGTATATCAATGAAACATTTTGGAGTTATTAATAGCACATGGATCTTGTTTGAGTAATCGGCTACCTTCTGACATTCATTAGTGCAATAAACATGTAAGATTTGGAAGACAAGTAAGTATTGGAATGTCTTGACATCTTGTAGGGTGGAAACAAGTTCATTGGTAACGTAGGACATCATACAAAACCATTATGGATCACATGTTATTGAATAACTTTGGAAAGTTTCTTAATAGAACAATTGTTCACTTTCATGCCAAAGATATGGTATAGAGTATGCTTTACATACCTGACCGTCAACCTTCAATACTAGTCCCAAATAGACTTCCCATCTTTTCAGATTACTTATCTACAATGAACATATATAGCAATCTAATATTAGCAACCAAATGTCACAATTCAATTATTTGATTCACCAAACTAGTGGTTAAGTAGTAAGCCTTAATTACACCATAAAGGGTGTCACTTTAACCCTCTTATACTCCAATTACATTCACATGCCATGTATATTTATACAACATCCTCCAATATCAAGTTTGGATTCATTTATCCTTCCAACCAATCCATTAAACCAAATTGAGCCATAGACATAAATAATCATCAATTCAATAGTATATCACCATATCCACCTTCCATAACTCAATTACCATATCCACCTTCCACAATTCAATACAACCAAACCATGCAAAATAGTCCACAACTCTATTTTCATCACCTTTCAATAACAACCAATACATATAATCCTCTATCACACATATACATATGGAAAAGAACAAAGGCAAATAAATTCATACCTTAGAATTCACCTCTTGATTATGCAATCCTGTTTGCACAAATAATAGATGTCGTTCGAAGCTCTCGAGATGACAAACGCAGTTATCGGATTACTTTGAAATTTCTACGGTTGAATCAAAAGTAATTTAAAGGTCAAATTTGGCTAGGGTTTGTTCTTTCTCAATGATTGATGATGAAAATGAGTTTTTGAACTCATATACATGTATATATACACATATTCCCATCCATAATATAATAGGAAATGACCAAAATGCCTTTAAAATTTAAATAATGTCAAATCTGTCCATTGGTGGACTGTTTTGATAAGCTAAAGTAGATTGACCATAGCTCTTTGATCCGATATCAGATTTGGGTGAAATTGGTATCGTTAGAAGGATAATTCAAAGGTATTTTATTTCATATAAAGTAGGCCACCCAGTTCGTCCTGTACAAGGAGTTATGATCGTTTGAAGTTGACCCTAAAAATCTGTTTTGATAGGCTGAAGTAAAATGAGTATAACTCCTTACTCAAATGTTGGATTCGGATGAAACCAATTGCATTGGAAAGAATACTCAAAAATATTTCTTTTCATAGACCGCAGCTCTCCTAGTTCATTATATTAAAGGATTTATGATCATTCGAAGTTGACCCAAAAACTCGACTGGCCTCAGTAGTTTGTGTGGAGGAAATTTTCCTGCACATATACTATTCCCAAATATCACCGGCCACCATTTTATATTTTCTAACGTGCTCGATTATATCTGAAACCTATTCATTTTTGGAAATCTTTATATCGTTGGAAAGCTTGTTCAATAACCTTCGCATGGAACCATCGACGGGCAAATTTCGGTATAAATAAAATAAAAAAATTAATTCTATATAAATAAGACCAATACACGTACTTGAATACACCAATACACGTACTTGAATATGGGGTGTTACAAAAGATCTCCTAGATAAAGGATTAATCAGACCCAGTGTATTCCTTTAAGGTACACAATTCTATTCGTGCGTAAGAAAGATGGTTCTCTTAGAATGTGTATTGACTATCGTCAGTTGAACAAAGTCACAGTCAAGAACAAGTATCCACTTCCCAAAATTAATGACTTTTTTAACCAACTTTAGGATGCCAGTTACTTTTCTAAGATAGACCTCAGATCAGGCTATCATCAAATTAGAGTCAGAGAATGTGATGTTTCAAAAATAGCTTTCAGAACTCGGTATGGTAACTTTGAATTACTAGTCATGTCATTCAATCTTACCAATTCCCCAATAGCCTTCATGGACTTGATGAATCGCGTGTTCAAGAAGTACTTGGACATGTTCATCATAGTCTTTATTAATGGCATTCTTATCTACTTCCGCAGTGCAGACCATCTCAGAATAGTATTACAAACTCTCAGAGCCCATCAGTTGTTTGCCAAATTCAATATGGACAAATTTTGGCTAAGGTTAGTAGCTTTCCTTGGTCATATAGTTTTCGGTGATGGTATTAGAGTTGATTCTCAAAAGACCAAAGCAGTAAAAACTGGCCCAGACCCATCTCTCCATCAGATATTAAGATTTTCTTAGGTTTGGCTGGCTATTACTGATGGTTTTTTGAAGGATTTTCATCTATTGCATCCCCTATGTCCAGACTGACTCAAAAAAAAGTCAAATTCCAGTGCTCAGATTCTTGTGAGAAGAGTTTTTAGGAGTTGAAGACTCGACTCACTACAGCCCAAGTTTTGACTTTACCAGATGGTTCATATGGATTTGAGGTATATTGTAATGCTTTCAGAGTTTGTTTGGGGCGTGTTTTGATACAGAGAGGTAAGATCATAGACTATGCCTCTAGATAGCTTAAGCCCCATGAAAAGAATTACCCTACTCATGATCTTGAATTAGCAGCTGTAGCATTTGCCTTAAAGATTTAAAGGCTCTATTTTTATGGGGTGTATGTTAATGTGTTCACAGACCATAAAATCTTGCAGTATGTGTTTTCTCAGAAAGATCTGAACCTACAACAGAGAAGGTGGTTAGAGTTGTTGATAGACTATGGCATGAGTGTTTTGTATCATTTGGGCAAGGATAATGTAGTGGCTGATGCTCTCATTAGGATGTCTATGTGTAGTGTTGCTTATGTAGAGGATGGTAAGAGGAAGTTAGTTCAAGAAGTTCATCAGCTTGCCCGGCTAGGTATCCTCTTAGTCGATTTAGCAGAGGGTAGCGTATGGGTGCAAAATAGTTTAGAATCATCTCTAGTTTTTAAGGTAAAAGAAAAGCAGGACAGAGATCCCAGTTTAGTTAAGCTGAAAGAGTCAGTCAGAGATTAGAAGGTAGAGGTTTTCTCCTAAGGAAGAGATAGTGTGTTGTGTTGTCAGAGTAGACTTTGTATGCTATGTGTGGATGGCGTGAGGTAGAGAATTCTTATAGAGGCACATGGAGCACGTTACTAGATTAACCCAGGGGATACTAAGATGTACCACAGTTTGTGGGAGGTCTATTGGTGGAGTGGGATGAAGAGAGACATCGCAGAATTCGTAACTAAGTGCTCAATATGTCAGTAGGTTAAGATTGAGAATCAGAAGCCTAGTGGAGCTATACAGGAGTTCAGTATTCCTACTTGGAAGTGGAAGAAGGTAAATATGGATTTTGTGATAGGTTTTCCTCGCACTCGTCGTCAGCACGACTCGATTTGGGTCATTGTGGATAAGATAACTAAGTCAGCTCATTTCTTATCAGTTCATACCTCTTATTCAGTTGAGAATTATACCAAGCTCTATGTTAGAGAGTTAGTTAGATTACACGAATTTCCGTTGTCTATTATTTCAGATAGAGGTACGCAGTTCACCTGTCATTTCTGGAAAGCCTTCCAAAAGGGTCTTGGTACCAAAGTTTACCTAGTACAACCTTTCACCCTCAGATAGGTGGTCAAGAAAAAAGGACCATTTAGAATTTAAAAGATATGATAATATCGTGTTCCATTGACTTTAAGGGTAGTTGGGATGACCACTTTTCCTTGATTGAGTTCGTATATAATAACATTTATCATTCCAGCATTCAGATGGCTTCATTTAAGGCGTTCTATAGGAGGATATGTAGACCTTCCATTGGTTGGTTTAAAGTGGGTGAGGCCGCAGTGGTAGGGCCAAGATTGGTATTTGATACCTTAGAAAAAGTTCAGTTGATCATGGAAAGACTTAAGACAGCTCAGAACCGACAAAAATCATATACAGATATGCGAAGAAAGGATATCGAGTTCAATATTGGTGATTATATGTATTTGAAAATCTCTCCTATAAAGGGAGTGAAGAGGTTTGGCAAGAAGGGAAAACTCAGTCCCCGATATATCGGTCCTTACTAAATTTTCAGCCATTTTGGAAAGGTAGCTTACGAGCTTGAGTTGACTTCAGACTTAGCTTCAGTACATCTAGTGTTTTATGTCTCCTTGATAAAGAAGTACATAGGTAACCCAGCAGTTGTAGTCCTTATAGAGGATATAGATGTTCAGAACAATCTCTCTTATAAGGAAGTTCCAGTCAAAATTCTTGATTTTCAGGTTCGTAGACTGAGGAACAAAGAGGTTCCTCTAGTCAAAGTTCTTTGGCAAAATCAGTCCATTAAGGGAGCTACTTAGGAAGCAGAAGTAGATATGCGGACCAAGTATCTTCACCTCTTCTCCACAAACTCAGACTCAGCTCAAAGTAATAGTTTTCCTTGAATTTACCTATTTCACGCTCAGATTACCTTTACAACTTTGTATCGATTCAGTTGCATAGCATTCTTATATCATGCATATCTTCATGAAATAGCTCAGTCATATGCTATGTCTTCAAAACTCAGTCATGCTTCAGTTATGCATGTTCAGTATGATAACTTAGTATATCAGTATTTTCAGTCATGCAATCATGCTTCAGTTGTGCATGTTCAGTGTATGAATTCAGTCTATCAGTATTCTAAGCTTAGTCAGTCTCCTTCGAGGATGAATGTTCCCAAAAGGGAGATATTATAAGACCCCGCAGAATCCTAGATGTTTGAGTACTTTAAAGCATGCCCAAAAGAGGTCCCAAATTTAGATAATTTCAGCTAAGTGTTTAGACTTAGTCATTTCTAAAGCCCTCAAACTTTGAGGAATTTATTTACGATCTTCCAGACCTCAAAAATTTAGTTTTTAAGTGATTTCATGATTGGGGAAGTCAATAGTACATCTCGGGTGAGTCTTGGAATTTTTGAACAAGCGTAAGGGCGTGTTTGAAACTCCAAAATAGGGGCATAGGGCGATTAGCCCGCGATGCCCTGCCTAGGGGGAGCCCGCGATGCAGATCGCAGTGCCCTGCCCAGAGCGGCGCTCTAGAGCCCGCGGCGCCCTGGCCAGTCTGGTTCGGGTAATTTCTGTAGTGTTGTTCTGCTTTTTAAGGGTAAATGGGTCATTTTCCCTTCACCCAATAGGTCTATAACACGGGAATAAAGCCCCCAAATAGCATAATTTCTTATCTTTTTCACAAAATCCTCTCAAGAACAAGCCCTAGTTTCATCAAGCTCAAGAATGAAGTCTCAAGAACTCACCACAAACTCCACAAAATTTAAAGTCAAGGTATGTTAGGTGTTCATCCTTGGGTTTGCTTCCACCCTTGGATTTTAAGAACCTCTTTTAAAAACTACATGTTGATTTCTTTTATGAATTTTAGGTTGAATTTGATTGTATTCATGATTATGATGTTAATTGGATTTCTAATCCATGATTTAATAGAAGTTTCATGTAAAGTAATTAGTATGTCTGTAGTGTTATGTGGTTGTATATTAAAAACCCCTTAAATTTGAGAGTTGGTATTGTGATCATGATGCTTGCATGTTGATTATGATGATGTGCATAAAGTATATTCCCCAAGTGTTTGATAAAGTGTTCATGTGAGTTGAAGGGTGAAATCATGACATAATAGTATGTGTAGAAGTTCATACCTCTCAAGTGTTTGACAAAATGTCAAAATGAAAACATTGTGACAAGCTACTATTATTATGCTATTATGATCATGCCATGTTATACTTTCAATGCTAACGAGTCCTGGGGGTATTCAATACCTTAAATCTAGCTGTTTATCTAGAATTTTAGTAGCTTCAGAATAGTCTCAGTGATGTCACATAAGTAGTACTCAGTCAGTTACAGAACCCAATGTATTCAGTCAGTTAATAGAACTCAGTGAACTTAGTTCAGTTCATTCAGTTAGAATGATCAGTAACAGTTCAGTCAAGCCTAGTATAGTCTAGAAATCAATTCAGTGTCTATTCAGTTGGGAGTAGGAATCAGTACCGAGCGAACCCAGAGATGGGGGTATTTCTATCAGTGAAGGGTTTGATCCTTGGTAGCAATCCGTGTGTTACAGAACTACGTAGCCAACGTAGGTTGAGATATCTTCCCGTCATATAAGGGTTCATACATCTCGTACGAGTTTTCCTACCAGTGAGGGTAGACAAAATATCTTCCTGCCAAATAGAGTTAACTCACAACCATTGTTAGTATCCCTTGGCAAGGAGCTAACACCCTTCCAATTGGGGTCACAGGTTGGACCCCAACTCAGTTTATAATCGGGGTATGTCGGTTAGATGAACACTCCCATAGTTACAGTTTCATCATCAGACTCAGTATAAAACCTCAGATCAGTTTTCAGAATCATGACTGTCAGACACAGTCACCCAACTCAGTATAGAACTCAGTTAGTTCTATAGCATCAGGACTGTCAGAACAGTCATCCAGTTACCAGTAACCCAATTATCAGTACTCAGCATTCAGTTTAGCATAATCTCAATTATAGTATATATGTATATAGATATATGTACAGTAATGCATCATCACTAATTTTAGTAGTGTAGTTATACATAGACTCTCATCCAGTTATATTCACATTATTCAGTTAGTTGTTGTTCATGCATATGAATCCTTGCATATCAGCCTACCTCACTTAGCATACCAGTACATTCAAAGTACTGATGCATATTCTTTCTTTTGTGCTATGATGTCTCATATCATAGGTTCTGACGCATGGGCTACTGATCGTACTTTGCAGCTCGGGTTATCAGCAGCAGATATTGTGGTGAGTCCTCATAGTTTGAGGACAAAGTGATTATTTTGGTATTTCAGTATATTTCAGTATTCAGAGTTAGTTGGGGACTTGTCCCATCAACTGCATCTTCAGACAGTTAGAGTCTTTCAAACTAGATTGTTTTAGATAGATGTTCAGTTTTTAGTATTTATGTATTCAGTATTTATTTTCAGATTATGAACCTTTTGGCAACTTCAGCCTAATTTTTGTATTATTACAGTATTATTACTTAGTGTTCACAACAGGTACCAGTCATAGGTTAGCTTATGGTTATTCGAGATCATAAGCACCGTGTGGCATCCAGGGTACAGACTCGGGGCATTACAATTGTCTTGTTCACTAACACTTTAAGTCTAGATCTAAACTTGAGCTTGAACGTGTTGAAAGTTATTGTTGTGAACATTATTATAGTTGTGTGGTGTTGTTCTTGTTGTTGTGGATTTGGTTTGACATTGGTTGATATTGTTGTTGTTCTTGAAAGGTTGTTATAGTGTTCTTATTGTTCATCACAACCTTCATCTATTGTCAAACTAAAAAAAAAACACAACACAAAGAGACTAGGCCATTTGTTAGGGTTTGTAGTTGACCTTGTTGTTATGGAGTTGTTGTTGTTCTTGGTGATTGCTGTTGGTTGTTCTTGTTGTGGTTAGTTTTTTCTTGAAGTTTTTCACCATATTCACCACCTTGTTAATATTAAAGTGAACTTAGATCTTAAAAAGGTGAAAACAAGGTGTAGTACTTGTTGAATCTAGAAAGACTTACAACCACCAAGGACTTGTCAGTCACATCTCAAAAACTTTCCATGAAACAAGGGTCCATGTTTTAAGGAGAAGTACAAGTCTAGTCAAAGACTTTTGAGTCTTGAAATGTGAATTGAAAAAGGAGTTCCAAAGACTAGTTTGTATTTCCCTTCGTTGAACAATTTCCACTAAAGTCCAAATTATGAATTATGAATTAAAATTTGTCAAGAACCGAACCACAAGTGGATTGTCACGTCATCATTTTTACTGTTCATACAATATTTTAAGCTCAAATTTTGATCTCTTAGTTTTGATTTGTTATTTTCTTAGTTTCGTTTGTTAATTCCAATACTAATTTACAAGCGAGTGACCATTTACTAGATTGTAAATTGATTTTGAAACCATTCTTCGTGTACACGTTCCTTTGTGTGTCTTATTCTTTTTGTATCGTTGTAATACTTGGTCCACCTCTCAATGCCTCATGAAGTACAAGCAAACTTCCCAGACTTGTGAGATCAAAAATGAGAAATTCGAGAGACAAAAAACTACAAAGAGAGAGTGTGAGAACCATTCTTTGTACAACTAACTTGTTTGTTGTTTTGTAGGTAACTTCTTGGCTCCAATAGATAACAGTGTTCTTAGTGCTATCTTAGCCGGGATTGAAACTCTCAACCGAAGCATGGTAAAAATGCAAGCGGAGGTGACAACATTTGGTGAGAAGTTGGATCATTTGGAGAGTCAAAGGAGTTCTCCTGCTTCTACTCCTCAACTCAATATTTCCTTAAGTGAGCATGACCAAAACACTTCCACCACCATTGGCCCTGACACTTTATCTCCAAAGTTCAATCCTCCAAGACCACCACAAAATACCATAAGCCAAGCCACTAAGTACCCTCAAAACTGAGGACAACGTAGACCACTTCCCCCGCAAGTTGATCAAGCCCAACAAGAAGGACTTGAAAATCAATTTCCTCTCATCCAAGTTCCACAACTGAATCTCCATATTACTAAATCAATCCTTTCAACCAAAACTCCACTTCACCAAAACTGATATGTCCATATAGATGAGTATGGTAGACAGGATCATGAAGGACATGGAGTCTATAATAATGCTTTTATGATAGATGAGAAGTTGAGGGGAAGACGTAGAGATCCACAAGGAACCCGCCACCAAGAAAAGAGGTGGACTGTGTTCAGGATAATATTAAAGACAAGGCTCAAGATGGAGAAGAAGCCGAGGTTTAAAATAAAGATGTTGTTCGAGACTTGTGTTATTGAGCTCTCAGATTCCTCATGTTTTTTGTGGACTTTTTCTGCCATCTCATATTTTGCAGGCTATTTGAATAATTTCCTTTGAAGTGGCCAATTAAACGAGGTGAAGCCATAAATTTATGGAAAAATTCCTATCAAGATGGAAAGAATGATATACGAATAATCAAGGATATGGACTTATGAGAGTGCGTGTTGGACCCAAGACTTAGTGTGTGCAATTAAAATGTAAAAGAGGGCCAAAACACACCAAATCAGTCCACTTTTTACGCTTGATGGGCGCCTCTCCTTTGAGGGGTATTATGGATATTTTGTCTTCCATTTTGTAATAGCTATATAAGGAACATGTTAAGGTTTCTTTAGTTAGTTTTTGGATAATGTTGTAAGTCATAGAACACAAGTCCTCTCCCTTTGGAGGCACCCAAACCGAAACTAGGTCAAGAGCTAGTGTGAAATCACTAGTGATTATGTATTGCTTGAAAAATATTAATGCTTGGGAGGTGGAAGACGATCTTGTATCACGTAAGAGATAGGTTTTTGTTGTGTGTGGTGTTAAGGGCCCATGAGTGGAATAAGCTCTTGGGCTCTTAATATTACATATTCAATTTTCTATCTATCTATCCTTTGTTTTCATTGTAATCTTGTAACCGTTTCTATCTTGCATGTATTGTTAAGCCGTGTGTTGTTATTGTTTCCTCTTTGTTGTTATTGTTATCTTGTTCATCTTATTGTGTTGTTAATCTTAGTTTGGGTTGGCTGGTTTTGGTGTCAAAACACCTTGTATCTTGTTAAACTTGTTGTTGTTGTTGAACCCGAGGTGTAGTCCAAGGGGGCCTCGGTTTAGTCTTGAATTTGTGGACTACTTTGGACTGATTCTTATGTTTCCAAGTTATTCTTGTATCAGTATTTATATTATTTGAAGTCAATTTACTATTAGGAACCAAAGGCTAGTATTATGTAACAAAACATGGTTTATTGAGACATTTTCAATTTATAGTTAATAACTAGTAAATCACTATATATTGACTAACTATTATATATGTAGTCATATCTTTATGAAAGTAGACCAGATGCCTATATATAGAAATATCAACATAGTTGGAAATATATGTTGTATCCATAAAATTTTTACACGTCTGCCAATCCATTTGACTAGTGCCCAATTCAATATACTTAATGGTACGACAAACAATATTTTGATGTGCATATAGTGTACGAGGTCAAAGTACTAATTTAAACGTTATTTAAATATCTCCTAGCACAAATACTCTTAAGTTACTCGGACTCTTTACTTTCGGTGCCACACCGTGTCGACACGACATGGGTGTGGGTGTGGGATCTGTACCTGATATGGTCAACTAATTTTGGGTGCTTTGACCAAAATCGACTTGGAAAGTACGGATAGATTTAAGAAATTCTATAATTAAAATAAAAGTTAAGGTGAAATTGAATAAAATGGAATACCTTGTATACAGAAATTTCTATGTTATTGCTTTTCTTTTTATCTCCTTTCAGGATTTTTTTTCTTGAAAAATATTTTCTCCTTAAGTTTTCCATATAATATATCAAAATTTATATTTTATAACTCTATTTTTAGATATTTAAATTATTTTTCTCCGAATCCCCGCACCTGTATTCATCCCTAGATCCATATTCCCAAATCTTTAAATTGAGACAGTGAAAGATCCGACCTCTAGATCAGTACCTGTATCGGACACTCATACCCGAGTTCGAGCAACTTAGCAATATTCAGTCTGTAAATATGTCCAAGTAGTAAGTAACAAAGACAAGAACATATAACTCTTGAGTCTTTAGGGAAATATCTGTGAACAAATACTCAACCATTAATAAACATGCCTAGACAGTGGATATACTTTTGTAAAATTGAAACCCCAAATTATCAATTTCATCACACATTAAAGAACAAGCTTAACATAACACATGAGTAATTAAACAGTGAAACAATTGGTAAGTTGGTAAACTTGTAAATATTTACAAGATCAAACATGCCCTTCCAATTAATTAAAGGTCAAATGTGCAACCTAATTAGTTTTTATAGAACTTATATTGAGTAAGGCAAAATTGGGTGAACCAAAATAAAGAGTAAACCAATTGCAGGCAAATAGAACATAAAAGCTGACAAGATTCAAGCTTATCGCCACACATGAAGGTCCCTATAAACAAACACATGGATAGATACATATTTCAAATTTTCTTTTTTAAAAAAAAATAATAAATAAATAATTTTAAAAATAGACCATATAAGGAAAGTTTCAAACTTTGTTCAAATTTCTTATTTTTGAGTGAAAATGTTAAATAAAGGTGAAAGGAAGAACACTTCAAAAAAAATTGATGAGAAAACAGTAGCCTCAAAGTTGAAAACCAAGAACATGAAGACGACTCAAAGTGATCAAAGCGGGAAACCTTCAATCTAAAAAAATGATAGATTGGGAATTAATAAAAATGTCAAGATGGAATGAGGATTTCTCTGAAAAAAATAAAAAAAATAACATGAAGCTAAGCGACGAATCAAAGGACTAAAATGAGACCATCGGATTAACAACATAATCATCTCAATACACATCACATAAAACCCTATGGCCTTGAAGGCTTCTACAATAAATAATCTTGGTAGTCTCACCTAGTGTGAGATTCCAACAATGATAACTGCTTTAATAATAGCTAACTTCCACCATCAGTAATGAGATTATGTATAATAATTAAATAAAAAAAGAAGGTGCGAGAGGGTGAAACGTTCACCTATTATCGGGCAGCGAACGAAATAAATGAGCTTATCACATTGCGACTTCCACCATTGAAACCTGATTCTACTCCACCGAAATTCAAAAAAAAACATTGAATTTTTTGAGTTGTGTTCCTTAAGAATTTTGATTACGTGAGGTTAAAATCAAGGGCCTTCAGAACCCCCAAATTTTTTCCCAAAATCCTCTCTTTCACCTTTTGCCCTTCAATGGGTATTTATAGAAATTGTTGGGGAGGAAATAGGTTTTGAATTTTGAAAAAATAGATGGATTTCAAATCTGGAATTTCAATCAATTCTTAAAAATTTCACATCCGTAGTAATACAAAGGTCATTAATGGCCGTTGTACCCAAAAATTAGTGGAGAAATGGAGGAGAACAACGTTACTTTGCTTGATCAAAAGGAAGAATTAATATTTTGCCCAAAATATTAAATCATGGACTGAAAATACTGAAAACCCCTTTGAATCTTAAACCAAGAGTGAATATATAAGAGAGTAAAACAGTATATGGGGTGGCTGACGTTTTGCCGTTATCGCCATTTGACTAAAATTGCTATTGAGACGACGTTTAGGTGTTGAAATGGCTGGGATAGAGTTTGGCCGTTATTGGGTGTACATAATTTGGCATTATTGTTTCTGGGTGGGAACTGCCATTGTCGTTGTGAATGTCGTTTGGCATTGTTGTCATGTTGTTTGTCGTGTTATCTACCATGATGGGCAATGAGTTACAAATAGAGTGGAGGTCCAGTTTTGTAAAGCCTCTCCTGGTACAACCTTCCTCACCCCACCAGACCTCAGAAAATCATCTGGTATAGCATTGCATCCCTCGAACAGATTTTCTATCCTATCCCTAAGACCATTATCTTTTGACATCTCACGCATAAGGGTGTCAATGGTCTGGACAAACTCATCTTTGAATTATCTTTAATCTCATCTCCCTTTTCTGGCTGGTATACTAACCCATACTTAGATGTTTTTTCTGGGACCATAATAGGCTCAATAATTCCTTCTAAATTTTTACCCAAGTTACTTAAGGCAGCCACGACTTTCTCTATCTTCTCTACTCCTTCTGTCTTGTTAGGATTTTCTGAATCTACCTTAGTAATGGTCTTAATAGACACCCATTCACCCTCTATTTTGATTATGCTAATTGTGGCTCCCCCGTGATTAGGCAATGGATTAATGTTGACATTTGGTATCGGTGACTAAGCGTGATGACCTTCTGATCAATCAAATCATGAATCTTATGTTTTAGACTGATGCAATCCTCGGTACTGTGCCTCACCGCTCCCAAATGATAGGCACAATTTTGATCGGCACGATAAAATCAAGAATTGATATTGACAAGTTTCGATCGAATAGGCTGTAAATGACCAAAGTCTTTCAATCTTCCAAAGAGTTAGGTCCGACTTTCAGCCAATGGCATGAAGTTTCGAGGAGGTTTTCTTTCGAAGTTTGCACACGAGGGGTTATAATGGTTTTGATTAGCGGGAGGAGGTACTTGATGATAATTTGGAGGCGCTTGGACATTCATTCGGTTGTTTGGAATGGTAACTTGAACATGAGACTGATAATTTGGCTATGGAACTTGGTACTGGGGTAAAATATTTAGAAATAGAGCTTGGGATTGGATATTTAGAAGTGGAGCTTGGTACTGGGATTGGGCATAGAATACAAGCTGAAAACTTGGTGACGATGGTAAGAAAAGAATATTCCTAGACTTGAATTTCTTCTTCCATTTATCAACAGAATTAGTAGAGACAACAGTCACATCCTCTCTTTTCTTCTTTAGGAATGCAGAAGATTCAAATGATGTTGGGGTTTTGATAATTTTTTCTATTCGAATGCCTTCCTCTAATGATTTCCCAATCTTTACCAAATCTGTAAAAATTTCTTGGACCGCAGATACTATCCTGGTATACAATTCTCCCTCCTGAGCACGAGAGAAAATCGATACTATTTCTTGATCAGACATGGGAGGTTGTACTTTAGCAGTTTCCTTTCTCCAACGGAAGGCATAGCCTTAGAAATATTCATCATTCTTCTGCTTGATCCGGTTTAGTGAGTATCGTTCAGGGACTATCTCAACGTTAAATACAAATCTATCAAGAAAACTTTTAGCCAATGCCTTTCAGCTATACCATCTTTTCAGTTCTTGAGACGTGAATCAATCTAAGGCTTCGCTGCTTAAGCTTCGACTGAATAAATGCTTCAATAATGCCTTATTTCTTCCTACCCCAACTATTTGAACACAATACCTTCTTAGACAATCCATTGGATTTCTAATACCATTGAACTATTCAAATTTAGGGACCTTATACCCTTATGGTAGATTTATTTTGGGGTGCACACACAGATCATCGTACCCTAAATCATCATTATTGTCTGCCTCATGAGATTCCTTGATCCTCATAATCTCTTCATGCATGGCCAGCAACTTCTTTTCATGCTCAGTCCTCCACTCCTTTTTTTTCTTCGTAATGATATACCTTGGGATTGGTAAAGAAATTATAGATGACAGGGGATATGATGACATGAGAAGGATTTGGGAAGGGAGGTTGATTTTAGGGATGAGAAGAGATTGGGTGGTAGGGAGAGGGGACGTTTTGTAAATTGTTAGCGCTTTGTGGAATTTGAGGATAGTTTGGTGGAATCTGCGAGAGATTTTGTGGATTTAGAGATGGATTTTATGGATTTGGGAGAAGATTTGTGGATTTGGGAGCGTGTTTTGTGGGTTTGAAAATGGATTTTGGGGATGCAGGGATAAATTTTGGTGATTTAGAGACGAATTTTGTGGGGTTTAAGATGGATTTTATTGATGGTAGGCATCTGGATTATTTTTTCGATTGGTGTTTTGGACAACATGACTTGGAGGATTATTGATTATAGCATCTGTGGGTAATTGGAAAGCGGAGTCAGATGATATGTTATTTGGATGATTCCCAAGAATAGGTGTACTGAGGGGAGGAATTTGGAGTGGAGTCCCGTGTCCTCCTAGGGAGGGAGTGTTGACAGTGATGGCCATATTAGCCAAATCTCGTGTACGGTTCATCTCCTCTTGAAGTATTTCTAATTTTCTTGCGAGTTCAACAATCATCTCGCTTTGTTCTGCAATTACATTATCCCTGATAGTCAATGCAATTTCTTTGTCACTTCCAGTTATATTTGAATGATGGTTAGGGGATGGAATTTTATGAACTTTTGATCAGTTAAAGAAATGATGTTCTGCCAGTTTGTTTCAACACGGAGTAGTTTTCTATTATCTGTAATGTAAAAAAACTCAAAGGCAGATGTGTTTGTTCCCATATGTGATAAATAATGCAAGATATTTGACAAGAAGTAACCACATAGAGTTGTTTTCCTCATAGGCAAACTGATCCACAGAAGCATAGTGGATAAATTTGTCTTTGATTTAAACAAATGCACATAAACATATAAGGTAGTATATCACATAATAAACACATATCCTAGTTGGGGTGACCCTTTTGAGCCAAGGGTTGGCCTAGCAAATTTTGAAGGAAATATATGCTTCTAAAAACCAATCTATTATCTCCCAAATCTACATAGATATATTAAAATACTTACAAAACTTGCACAAAAGGAATACAATCTTTAGGAAAAAGGGAAAATATCACGAGAAAAAAAAACAACGTCCCGTATAGGGGATAGGAAATACTAGTTCCTAGATGCTCTTCTATCGGTCTTCACCCTCTTAGCTTTGTCCACTTCTTGTCATTGGCGACATCCGTTGATGATCAAGCAATTTCCTTATAACTGTGCTCCAGATCATTAGTCTGGAAAATCATGTAACTGACTAAATCTATCAACTTCTTGCTTTGCTCTCTTTAATTTTTCCATCAATTCATGGATGATTGAGGTATCTTCACACGAAAGCAAACATAGTAAGCCTTCTCCCTACCTCCAAAGGATAATGGTTGGATTAAATATCATATATTCCTTCAACACATAAATATACTTCGTCTTTAATTGACTCGTGGTCAATAGACGCATGGCGGGTTTTCTAATGAGTCCAATACCCCCTCGGGTATTGGGTCTCCCTAGGCTCATGCCTAAAAAGGAGTTTTGGTTCAGCTCTATCCTAGTGTCTAGAGTGGATTTGAACTAGGTTCCCAAGAGGACGACTTGGGTTTGAAAATACGAATAGCCATCAGACGCCCCACGTGCTAATAAATCGTCGTATTTTCAATAGTTTATTTGAAGTTAAACAATCGAGGCTGGGACATCCACGAAACCCCAACACAGTTTAATAATCATCATGCGGGATTATGTCATGAAATGCAATAGTTAAATTTCACATAATTGAAATATATAATCACGTAAACAGTTTAAATAATTAGTCAAAAGATAAATTCAAACATTTAGTTAGAACCTAGTTAAAGTCCCCAGCGGAGTTGCCATTTCTGTTTTGCGGAAATATGACTTTTAGAGTCGCCACTTAATTTATTTAGGAAAATTAAGAAAACCTTTATAAATTACTCAAATGATTTAAAAAAAATCATTTAAGTTTTGAAATTCTAGGTAAGCGGTTCTCATTAACATTTTAGGAAGGCTTTTAAGGCACCTAAAATGTCACTAACTTGCGGTATCCGGACTATTTGAAAATGATTTTTTTGACTAACTCCTAAAAGGAAAATTGATTGTTGAAAAGAAATTGATTAAGGAATATTTTTTATGTTTATGCAAAATCAGTTTTTAATGACTTTGTGGGGAATCTAACTAGTTCTAAGCAAATTAAAGTCAAAGATCAAATAAACATAGAAAAAAAAGGAAAAGGGGATGAAACAAGTGATTTACGCTTTTAAGCTCAAATCTATCAGCTTTGTCCTAATCTAATTAGGCTTTCGGTCCTTCTTCACCTGTCCTAATCTAGATAGAAAAAATTTCAAAAATAGCAACTACAGAGCCTTAATTGTAACTTTTATAGCAACAGTTTCAAAATTACAAAAAATAGCAATATGTATTTTGTATTTCAGTAAAATATTGCTATTTAAATACATATACAATCAGAGATTACCTTCCTACTTTAATGTTAATTTGTTTGTGTTAAATAAGGGGGAAAAACTATTTCTTAATTTATGGCACATTTAATTTTACAGATTCCTTTACCTTATAAACTCTTTTTTACCACAACCATTAAATTACAGCTACTAATTGAAATTCAAAAAATATTTTCTATAATCAGCAACTCAAATCAAATTAAACATAAAAATTCAAATTCAAAAATATTTTCCTTCATGTCATTTTTTTGCTAATCGTCTAAAATTTTGAAGAAAAGATTGAAAATACGACGGTCTAATTATAGGCATCGATAAATAAACTTGGTTCTATTTGTGATTTTCACAAAATAAAATTACAAAAATTACTGAAAAACTTGTAACAAAATTGCGTACCAATCGCGGAATTCAAAAATCTGAGATCGTATATGAATTTTATCAGTTCTCGAAAAAAATGGTTTGATCAAAACTCTTTTTTTAAAATTCAATGTTATCTGTGTCGTTATGTAATGTAAAAATTAAGATGCAATTGTTATATGTTAAATCTAAATTTTAGTCGATGATAATTAGTATTCGAATAAAAGATTTCTTTTCGTTGGAATTTATTTTGCAGTTTTGTATATATGAATTAGTTGTTGTATATAGTACGTACTTGATATTTAATTTTATTTTTACTGTTTTTTTGTGTTCTGGAGATTGACAATGGGAAGCATACCTATTCTTGTTAAACACTCTTGTAGATGGACATATGAACAGCATTATGAAGATTACTTATGTTTCCAACTATATGTATTTATAATATACATATGCAGTACGTTTATGTGTTCATTGGTAGTTTCATATATTTCCAGCTGTATGTATTTATAATATACATATGCAGTATTTTATGTGCAAAAATCATGTATTCTTAAATGTATTTTTTCAATATGCAGGACATATATTTCCTTTGGCGTGTGGTGTACTTGATTCTGAAAATGATGTATCTTGGACTTGGTTCTTTGAGAATCTGAAGGAAGCATACGGTGAAAGATAACATATGTGTGTAGTTTCTGATCGTAATGCAAGCATCATAAAAGTTGTTGGTGGTGTGTACAATGATGTACCACATTATGCATGTATGTGGCGTCTATGGGAAATGTACAATAATATTATTATAGTTTAAATGTTGCACTTATAGTTTAAATAATGTTGATCTGTTCATGATGTAGCATTATGTCAAAAAATAATTACTTCATTTTTAACTGATAATTATATGATTTTCAATTTTGATAAAAAGATTTGATGTTATTAAACTTGTTATAGTTAAATTGTTGTAATTTTTTTACTGAACTTGCTTAACTTAATTCATTATGAACATATTGTAAGACATATAACATCATTGATTTATGTCTAAGAAACTAGAAGCCACACTTACCAAATTTTTAATCTAAAAAAATACATATGAGAATCTATTAAGCACCTATGTCTATCTATAAAAACAAAGAGTAAGTTAACATACCTTTGTGTACTAAAAAAAATACCTATAAAGACATCAATTATGTAATCAAAATTTTAAATACATATGTTTTTTTTAAATATATGCATTAATCATACATAAATATGCATTATTCATAGATATAAACGCATAATTGAAAAAAAAATCTATGGATAACTCATAAGTACATACGCATATCTGCTTAAATACATATGTATATCTGTTAAAAAATATATGTATTAAACTGGACAAATACATATACATATGCATAGCTGAAAAATACATATTCAGACAAATGTATGTATATATATATTCATAGCAGAAAATATATATTCAGACTTGTAAAAAACATATGTAATATTCATATATATATGCATTATGCATAAATACATATGCGTTAATAATATAAACATATGCATTATGCATAAATACATATGCATATCTGGAAAAAAAAAACACATGCATTACTCAAAATATTTATGCATTACTCAAAATACATATGCATAAAATGAAAAATACAAATGCATATATGGAAAATACATATAGTAACTGAAATATACATATTAATTACTCAAAAATATATTCAAAACTGGAAACCACATATTCATACAGACATATGCATAACAGTAACATAAACTAACCATGAAAAATTCTATTTATAGTTTAAACATCAAAAATCTAAATATCACATTAAATAAATATTAAAATATCGACTTTCAATATTAAAGTAACATATGATACCTAAGAAATATTCAACTAAATGTTAGTCCACCTAAAGTTAACTGTTGTCAAATACAACAAATTCAAAATAAACGCCAAAATATCATGCACTTCGGTATCTTGTGTTAACCCAATTTCTATAGGAGGTCTCATTGGTGCTTCATCATCACTTTGTGCCTATTCTTCTTCTTCTTTCCTCGAACCATAATGCCACAATATTGAAGCATATTTCTTACGAAGAAGATCTAAATCAAAGTCAACATTTGGAACACATTCACCAAAAGTAAGGCACTCAACATATGTCATCATATATAAACCACAATCCCTGAAAATATAAATATATATCTATACTGTAACAAATACGTCTTATATAATCCCTAAAATACAAATACACATCTTAAATTTGACAGATACATATCTTCTCATTATAAAGACAAAAATACATATATGAACATATTGTCCATAAAATATAAGATTACAAATAAAAAATACACATCTATACTGTAACAAATACAAATCTTACAATACCAAATACAAATA
This sequence comes from Capsicum annuum, assembly GCF_002878395.1. Lineage (NCBI taxonomy): Eukaryota > Viridiplantae > Streptophyta > Magnoliopsida > Solanales > Solanaceae > Capsicum > Capsicum annuum. The sequence goes on along the minus strand of NC_061115.1, from coordinate 169,743,551 downwards.
CATATCTACACTGTAACAAATACAAATTTTATCAGTACCAAATACAGATACAAATACAAATATAAATCTTATCATTAACAAATATAAATACGTATCTATACTGTAAAAATTACATTTTATAGAAATCTCGCCGGCATATACTGACCCGTCGCTACCACATCACTGGAAAATCCATAAAAACGATGGCCAAGCCCATCCCTCATTGGATCTGCAAAACCAGCAAATCACCGACTAAAATTCAACCCCTGTGATTTTTTCCGGCTAATACTAGCGGGTAAAACACCATTACTGTCATTGCCGGTCACCATCACGGTGAAATTCGCCGGATAGACCCTCCCTCCATCAAAAATTCATGGGGAAACGCCGAAATCAATGAGTCCAATCAAATCCACTAGCCCACCCATTGCCTGAAACGAAATCCCTTGTCTGGAAAAATACCAAAAAAATCTCAAAACACCAAAACAAAAAAATGAAGAAAAAAGCAATACAAAAAATAAAAAAATATAAATTATATGAAAAGATGAAACGCAAATACTATGGAGCACAATGTTTATCAACAGATTGAGAGATAAAAGCGTAAACTAAAAAAATAGAAGATGCGGTTAATTGGAGAGAGAGAAGTGAATATTGTGTGAAAAAAGAGAAAAGGTAAACTGATGGGAGAACACACGCTCCTCTCTAAAAAGTGGGTAAAATATTGCTACTTTTGCTATATGTTGTAGTTTTGAAAAAGTGTTGCTATTTATTGTAATTATAGTCTTAAGGATGCTAGTTTTTGTAATTTTTCCATCTAGATATTAGGCCTTGGCCCATAACCTGTCCTAAACTATCTTTTTGGACCTTTTGGCCCATAATTGACTTCACCTGTATTAATTTACAACTTTGACTTTGAGGCTTAAATGAATAAATAAATAACTAAATACATAATAATAAATAAAGCAATAACAATAAATGAGACTTTTCATGTCTCTTAGGTACTAAAAATAAAATTTAACCTCATCTCCTCCCATCGGCGATAAATTTTTCCTCCAACAATCAAGCTAGTTTGATAGGCTCGAGAGGATGACTCAAAAGAAAAATGAGCCACATTGGCCCACCATCGATATGCACATGAGAAGATTCCATTTGGACTCAACATTTTACATGTTAAACAAAGAAGAGAAAGAGAAAGATTAGAATCCATCCAGCGCGTATTCATTTAACAACTAATTTTATAGACTAAGCACAATATTCATCAAAATGAACCACTTGGGTTAAATATGAGCCTAGAAAATTAATGTTCCTAATCATCCAAAAACAAAAACATAAAGACTAAAATCTCAAAGAATTAAGAAATAAGGACTATAATTTCTAAAGATCAAGCATGGTTGCTTCAAACTCTTTCAACTTATTAATGAGATCAAAATTCCAAAAGAAATCAAAAGATAGACATTTAGGATGCAACGAGGCACAATCATTTTGGCAAGCCGAACTCATATGCAATTTGAAAGTAGTAACAAATTTCAAAGACTTTACATTTTAACTCGAATAAAAAGAAAAATAACACTTTAGGACATAGAGACGACTTAAACATAAAGACAAAGGAAAGCAAAACACCAAAACTAAGACGAACACTTTAGCACATATTCTTATTTAACAATATAAGAGTGAATCTTAAACGAACTTCATGAAAAATGTATAATTTTAACGATTTAGCTCAACATAAATGTGCAGATTAAACCTTCAACTAAAAAAAACTCAAATTCTAAAGCGAATTTAGATAGTGCCTTAGAAGAGACAAATTAACTGACCAAGATTGTTTCACCTCTTTCCTCTCTTTTGTAAATTCAAAGTAAACTTTGCATAAGGTCATAAAGCGATCCTCGGGTCAAAATTTTTGGCTTATAAACCAACTCCACCTTTTCCATTGACATTACGGATCAAGGAGCACTTAGGGACGGTCTAATTATGCATCAAAGAGGAAAACTTGAACCAAAGTAATTTTCCAAAAAACTAAAACTGAACCCGAACAAAATCGAAACCACAACAATTAAGCCACAAACAAAGGAATCTTCGGGTTGAAATTTTGGCTTATAAACCGACTTCATATTTTCATTGATATTAAAGGTCAAGGAACATTTAGAAGAGGTTCGACTATGCATCAAAGAGGAGAACTTGAACTAAAGTAATTTTCCAAAGAACTAAAAATGAACCCGAACAAAATCAAAACTACAATGATTAATCCACAAACAAAGGGATCTTCGGGTTGAAATTTTAGTTTGTAAACCGACTCCATATTTTTCATCAACATTAAAGGTCAAGGAACATGTAGAAGCGGTCCGACTATGCATCAGAGAGGAAAACTTGAACTAAAGTAATTTTTCAAAGAAACTAAAAGTGAACCCGAACAAAATTGAAATCACAATAATTAATCCACAAATAAAGGGATCTTCGGGTTGAAATTTTGGCTTATAAATTAACTCCATATTTTCCATTGACATTAAAGATCAAGAAACATTTAGAAGCGATCTGACTATGCATCAAAGGGAAAAATTTGAACAACTATAGCAATTTTCCCAAGAACTAAAAATGAACCCGAATAAAATCAAAACCACAACGGTTAAGCCACAAACAAAGGAATCTTCCGGTTGAAATTTTGGTTTATAAATCGACTTCATATTTTTCATTGACATTAAAGGACGAAGAAACATTTAAAAGTGGTCCAACTATGAATCAAAAGGAAAAACTTGAACAATTATAGAAATTTTTTCAAGAACTAAAAATGAATTCGAACAAAATCAAAATCACAACGGTTAAGCCATAAACAAAAGGATCTTCTAGTTAAAATTTTGGTTTATAAATCGACTTCATATTTTTCATTGCCATTAAAGGTCAAGAAACATTTAGAAGTGGTCCAACTATGCATCAAAAGGGAAAAACTTAAACAATTATATCAATTTTTTCAAGAACTAAAAATGAGTCCGAAGTAACACAACAAAATCGAAACCACAACGAGCAATGATTAGGCCAGAAACAACATACTAGAACTAAAAAAGAAAGATTTTGCAGTAGATTGACAAAACTAAGTGAGATTACAACCTTCAAACACAACAAAATAGCATTTGAGTTATATGATAACAATAGCTTAAAACACAACAACATGGAGCTAAAATAGTGAATAAGAATCAATACAACAATAATATAAAGCAGTTTCATCCAAAATAATGACACAAAGACAATAATCATCACAGACAAATTCTATGGCCATCAAAACCTCTGCAGTTAACAATTTCAGTCTCATTCACAATTGCGACTAAATAAATATTACTACGAAAAAAGAGATAAAGAAGAAATTGATAATAAAAATAAAAGAGAGAAGTGTGTTCACCTTTTTCAAGGCAGTAAAACGAGACTGCGAGTTTCGTCGGAATCAACCACTACCGGAAAACATCGCCATCAACTCAAAAATTTTAATTAGCCAACCAATTTTTATGAAATAATTTTTTTTTACTAAAAAATATAACTATTTTGCTCAAAAGGGTCTTTCACCTCTCAAGCCTTTTTATTATTTGCTCCCAAATGAGCTATTTATATATGGATTTTGGGAACCCAATTGCATTTCTATTAATGTGGGACAAGAAATTTAAAGGGCATTTTAGGAAGAGAATAAGGGGATGAGCTGGCAACCAATTGTACAAATATTCAAAATTTAAAATGATTTTCGGATTGAAATTTTTACGGTTGCTACTATTTTGCTAGTTATCGAGTCAAAGGGTCGGGTTTGGACGAGAAATAAGTCATTAGAGCTTCGTCGGGTTGAAATCGGGTTGGAACCCGGGTTGTCATTTGTTGGTCATTGTTATCGTGATTTCAAAAGTTGTTGGGTTCTCTTTTGCTATTGCGGCTGTTTGTTGGAGAAGAAAAGAACACAGGGTCAGGTCGAGTTGCCTGGTTGATCTGTTGTTGTTGGGTTAATTGGGTTTGATTTTAGGCTGCTGGTGGTTTTTAATTGTTGGGCTGAGTAGCTAGCAAGGGTGTGTTGTTGGGCTGGTAATGAAAAATAAAAAAAATGAATTGTTGGATGCTTAAAAAAAAGAATGGGTAGAATTATCAAATTTTGGGTTGTAGTGTTGATTGGATAGGCCGGTTTTGGGGTAATTGAAGTGGGTAATAGGATTGTTAGAATTTTAGGGGTTATTTAAAACATAACCCCTAATTAAAATTTAGGATTTGACCGAATTTAATTAATATTTGATCAAATTGAAAATTAAATTGGTCAATTGCATTGCAATTGTTGCCAATTATGATTTCAATTATGGTCAACTTTAATAAATTGACTAAATCACATCAAAATTTGATACGAATTAATACCTTATTTAATTTCGAGCTTCTTGATTAAATAAAACCAAATGAATATTCATTCAAATTAATTATTTTTTAAAACAAATTATATTCAAATCAAGATTTTGCCCATTTGACTACTTTTCAAGCTCAAGCTCAATAAAAGTTCAATTTTGATAAAAATATTTATTTAAATGACAAAATTTATATAATCTCGTAAATGTAAATACGAAAAATATAATTTTCACTTAAATGACAAAATTAACCCAAATAAATATTTTAGAGCATATTTATCCGGATGAGATAAATATTTTAATTTTATTAAAAATAGACGAATCTCAGGATTTAATTTAGTCGTTGTTGACAACCAATTTTGACCTCCCGATATTACTTTTAGGCTGCTATTTTTTATCAAAATTATTTAATTTTAATTATTAATATTTTTACACATTGCTCTTATATTAAGTGCATACTAACGTGTCGCATTCATAATTTAGAAAAATGCATAAATTATTTTATTATCTTTTAGCATCATTTTTATAATTTTTAAAATCAAATACAACATTTTATGTGATTTTATTAATGAAATTATTTTTTCACGTAATTGTGCACACTCACATTTTTTACAAATACATTGTCTAGTTCATACCTCTCCGGAGGTAGCGGTATGGACTGCGTACATTTTACCCTCTCCAGACCCCACCATGTGAGAATACACTGGGTTTGTTGTTGTTGTTGTTGTTGTTGTATTTGTTACTATTTATTATTATCATTTTTTATCTCTACTATTATTTAAAAGACATCCTAAATTGAAATCACCTTGCACATTTTATTTACCTTTTAGCCATTTTCTATCCATTTCTACCCAATTTTAACCATAAATATTTCAATTGTAACCCAAAATTGAAATTTTAATTGTTGACCCTATTTTAATCTCAGTTGTTGATCAAAATTGATCCAACGGCTGAGATGGCTTCAACCCTTTCTTTCCTTTTTTAAATCATAAACCTAAACCCTAATTTCCTAAACCAAAAATCAGTCGCGCCACCAGCAGCAGTCATCCCCTCCACTTCTCCACTGCCATGCAATCACCAATAATCAGCCTCCACGTCACCGGTGTCACCTCCAGCAATGGAAAACCAGTCGTGATTCAGCCCCCCTCTTCTCACCGATCGCGTTCTCGAAAAAAGCGAGAACCGTTGAGGTCCCTTTTGGTGAACCCAACTACTATGCGGTTTGATTCCTCACTCCTTTGATTACATATTTATTTTCTTCGATTTAATTTGCGTGTTCTTTTCTTCTATTGGTACAAATTGCCTAGGTCAATTTCTTAGATCTAAAGTTTGTGATATCTAAATTTGAATATTATTTCAATCCGCTTAGTTACGTGTTTATCTCGGAATTGTTACCGACTTCTGCTTGTTCTTGAAAAATGCTATATTTGGGTTATGTTGATTTAATTGATACCGAATAAAAGTTGAAAAAGTTGAATCCGCGTTTGTCTTGACTGAAAAATAACGGTGCTGAACTGATTTAGTAGATTGGTGAACTGATTTAGCCTGATTTTTTGTGGTTAGTTGCCTTGTGATTTGTCAATCAATTTTAATGGTAAATGCTAATGTTAATACGTCTTACTGTTATTATTTATTCTCTCTTAAATTAGTAGCTTTTTTTTACTCATCTATTTATGGTAAAGTGACTTTGAATCGATTTCATTTAAAGAACTTTTTTTTCATTACTTTATTCTTCTGTTTTGTATGAGTGCTGCCACTTATATGCTATTTGCCTCTTAGTACAATGCTTGTTTTTAGGGAAAATTCCAATATTATTTTTTGCACCTGCAATCAATTGATTTACCTTATTTATTTAAGGAAGGCAACTCCTTAATTGACTGGGAAATCAATATCCTTTCTTTTTGTCATCCGTATTTCCCCACTATATAAACAACTCTTATTCTCAATTAACAGACAGTTTTGAAGTTCGACAATCACAATTACAATTACTATTCTCTTAAACAAAACATCTGCTATTTTAATACGAGGAAATTAGATACTTGGGTTCTTTTGGTTTACCTTCAAGGCTTACTGGAAGCATCCTGCTATTATTCTTACAAGAGCTTGACTTTATTTATTTCTTTTACTTGTTGCTTACTGGTAAGTCTCTCATCAATGTATTTACATACTAGAAAGCATGCCTATAGGATTAGTTGAAACAATTGCTTGTTGCTTATATGTTGTGCCTTGTTTGATTGTTTCAATATGTCAGACTATGTGTGTGTTTGTCTCGTGTTTGGATTGTTCTTCTATTATATTCAACATGTGTTATTAGGAGGGGGGTTCCGAAGAGTCATCGGGATGATGAAATTGACTATGTTATTCTTCATAGCTAGTTATTTTTCTTTCTTCTTATGTTTTGTATTATTTGGTTTGTAATATTTGTAAAGACAATATTATTATCATTGATGTATAATAAATTTGGGGGGCTGCTTCGGAGGGCGGGGACTTATGTGCTCTATGAACGGCGTAGATAGGTACAACTTAGGTTTATGTGCAATACATGCTACGTGGATCATTTAGGCACACAAAAATAGGATTTATTAACATATGAATCATTTAGACGCTTTCAAATATTGCTTAAGTTTCTTTTAATATCCGACGCATTAAAATAAAGTTTAAGCATGCTAACATCTTAGGTCTACATTGATTTACAACATGATACTGCATTAATTTCTCGCATGTTAAAACACTTAGATTTGGTATGTCATTCCATGTTTTCAGCATATAAACAATATTTAAGTATGACAATCTTGTATGCATGTTAACCATTAATTTTATGCATATTAGTGAACTTTCAACATGATAAAAAAACTGTCAAAGAATTGAATTAATTAGGTTATAGCGCATTTTTAGGAGCATATAGGTTGCAGCATGTTAATATTAAAATTCCTGCACATTTAAACAATTTTCAGCATGTTACTACATAAATTCCAGCACGCTTCTGCACACTAAGATAAATTTTAGCATTTTAATATATTAGTATTCGGCATGTTTCAACTTGTTAATATAAATTCCTGCACTACTGACATATAATTTCATCATGTTAACATAATTTCCTGCACAACTTTAAGCATGTTGATTTTCTGCACTATTTTCAGCATGTTAGCATAATTTCTTGTATTATCTTCAGCATGTTAACATAATTTCCTGCACAACTTTCAACATATCAACCTAATTTCTTGCACTATTTTCAACATGTTAGCACTATTTCCTGCACTATTTTCAGCATGTTAACATAATTTTCCTGCACTACTCTTAGCATGTTAAATGTTAGATTTTAGGCATTCTCAATATGTCAAATTTTCGACTAGGTACATCATTGCATCCTTAGCATGTTAATGCATTTTTTATATTTTGGTAAAAATTTTATATTCTCATGAGTTGATAACACTTATTTCACTAGCACAATTTCTTGACACATTTACTACACTTTAGACACCCTCTTTTAATAATTTGATGATGCATTGTTACACATACGAATCACATTTGTCTTTTTCACACTGTCAATTGTTGAACACTTAGATATCATGCCTATAGTTTAATAACGTCAAAATAAGCTAATTATTTGTCTATGCATGTTAATTAATCGACGTTAATTAATCAAGAGGCTAACTTGGGATTCTTATGTGCTACTTGTTGTCCAAAGTATTACGCGCTTCGAGTCCTGGGCAATATAACTTTATTTTTGTCTAGAACACTAATCCAAAATAGTAAAGTCCAATGACTCTTGGATGATAGGTGGGACGATAAGTATTACTAAGAGACGTTAGTTTTATTCTTGTTATAGAACGCCCTTCGACCTGACATCCAGCCTAGGTGGGGTGGGACGGGTAATCATTCGAAAGTGATGATCCCAATATATATTGACGGCAACACTAATGACATTATTACTTGTCTAACAGTTTGACCGATGAGTCGGATGATGATTAAACAAGTTGGGATTCTGATCGAGGTGAGACCAAAATATTTCTTTGTTTAATTTGGACGATTTCTTTTTATTCTTTTATTTACTTTACATGTTCATTTATTTGGGGTATTTAGTTTATTGTAAGGCAGTCCCCTTTTTATTGTAAATTATGTTATTTCTTTCTCCTCGTTTGTTCGATTTACATACTTTTATTGATTTTATCACTTAGATGATTAATAGACATAATTAAGTGAAATATTTGTTAATTACTTTATCACCTAGATAAACATTAAATTAATAATAAAATAAGAGACCTTTTATTTGAACACGTAGAATCTCCACGTAAAGTATGAATTCAGTCGGGAACCACCTTTGTGGACCTCGAAAGGTGCCTAACACTTTCCTTTTGAGGTAATTTGAACCTTTACCTAAACTCTGGTGAACTAAGACAAAATGACAAAATAGGTTCGTAGTAGCCTAGACCGGTGCCCTAACGCACCTTAATACGTTAGGTGGCGACGGACGGACGGACAGATAGATAGAATACAATAAGCACCAGAAACGTAACAACTTCAAAAGCTAATGTGATTATTTTCACAAAGTTGTCTTATAATACCGCTATTTATAGGACTATATTATGAAATACGTACATTACTTTTAAATAAAAAATTTCTTATCGTATTACGTATAATAGATTTGTGATTTGATTCTTTGTCGGATCCTCTCCATAGCTGTCCTTTTTAAAAATCATAAGAACAAACACTATTAAAAGAATAATATCTTTTGACAATAACAAAAACGATAGTGATCCACAATATCCACAATTTGTTGTTATTCAAGAATATATCATAATCGTTGCCACTATTCAAAGACTAATTCATTTCCATCTCTCATTTCTCATTTCAAAAGTAAAAAGTTTAAAATAATATTATAAAATAAAAAACCATCATGTCCGGTGTATAATCTTAAGAACATTAAACAAACTTGTAGAATAAAAGTTGAGAAACTTACCATTTTCTTATAATAGATTCACTTTCAAACACTCGAAATCTTCTTAAACTGTTTTTTATGTATTGTGGACATTTACAATATCCGTAGAAATTTATCCTATATTTTATTTCATGATTATATAATAGAAGACATAATATTTTCATGTCTATTGTATAACTTATATGTATCTCAAAAGATAAAAACTGAAGAAGTTTTTGGACTTGCTAATTAAAAGGAGCAATTATTTCTTATTATACACAATTTAAAATAAATAAATGCCCCCCCTCCCCCCCAAAAAAAAAAAACTGATAATGGGGAGAAGCCTAAACTTAACTACAATAATTATTAATGATACTCAATAAATAAAGTAGAATATTGCTAAATTCTTTAATTTGAAAATAAGAAAACAATAAAAAAAATCTCAAATATTTTGTACTCAAATGTTTCATCAAAATAATCACTGATTTCAAATATTTTGTACTCAAATGTTTCATCAAAATAATCACTGATTTGCTATGTTATTATTAGTATCTAATATCTATTGTTCTTTCAGAATTCCATCATTACCAAATACACTCTAAAATTAATATGCCCCCGATTTTAATTTATATGTCTTACTTTCTTTTTTACGTTGTTTTAAAAAGAATGTCATTTTCCTTTTTTCACATGGAATGTTTAAGACTACAAAATTCAAAAGTTTTCTTTACTTTCTTAAACTCTGTCAAGTCAAAATTAAACAAACAAATCGAAATGAAGGAAATAATGATTTAACATTTCCATTAAGAGTTTCCAACATGTCCTAACATTGTGTCCTTTGGTGCATTGGAAAATAGGTGTATTATATTTTAGGTGACAATCCCATGAAGATGAGCTACATAGTGGGATATGGAAACAAATTCCCAAGACATGTTCATCATAGAGGTGCATCAATACCTATTGGTAAAACAAAGTACTCATGCACTGGAGGTTGGAGATGGAGAGACACCAAAAATCCCAATCCATGGCAGGAGGACCTCATAAATTTGACAAGTTCAAAGATTCGCGCACGAACATCAACTATACAGAGCCAACACTTGCAGGAAATACAAGACTTGTTGCTGCACTGGTTTCTTTAACTGGTAGTGGTGGTTTTGGTGTTGACAAAAATGCAATTTTCTCAGGAGTTTCACCTTTATATCCAATGAGTTCACCACCACCTCCACCATGGAAACCATAAATGCACGAAAATTCTTTATAATTCTAGCTGAAATTTTGCCTGGTAAAATGGTTGTCTTATGTACAAAATTTTGAGATTACAGACTTGTTTTAACTCTATTTATCTTGTGACATTCTGGCATAATAAAATTCTTGCATTGATTTTAAAGTGCATGCATGAATCGATTTGCTTTTCGATTCATCCTTAGTCTCATTTAAGAATAAACAGAAAAGGCTAATCCCTTATGATTGACAGTATAATGTGTATCTTCTCTTGTTTCGATCATGGAATAGACAAGATAAGTAAGAAAAAAGGATTTTTGTTCAAGAATGAAATCTTATTGATGCTGTCCATATCCGTTTCATCCTCTAGAGCCATATCACATCCTGAATCTAATGAAATAGGATGAATTCATGAGATGGTATTTTTGTATTTTCTATCAAATGCTTTCATAACCATAACGAAATACCTCTTTCAAGATTATAATAGTCAAGGTTTCTGTGTTCAAGACTTTTGCACTGCTTTGACTAATCTTGTAGCTTGAAATCTGATTGAAACCATGTTTACATTTACTTTTCCTATACTTCTTCCAATCTGAAAAGGCCTAGGCTCATGTACAGTTAGTGTTATCAAAAGCAAAAAGCGCAAAAGAACTCTAAGATCCGTTAGGATTAGAAACGCGAAGTGCAAGTTAAGCGCGGGCTTTATAGAAAAAAGGTGCAAAAGGAGAAGGAATACATGCAAATATATGTGTTTAGTCCAAGACTAATAATTATAAGGATGAATGACAAACACATGAATAAAGAATTTAAAAAAAAAATTATGAGTGTGGAACAGACTCGTCGGCAAGTAAAGAATGTCTTGGAGCCTTGATGACAGACTAAAACACACATTAAGCGAGACGAAGCACTCAACACATTTTGAGACTCACTTCTGGGCTTAAACGCGCCTTTGACAACATTGTGTATAGTGTCATAATTTGCCTTGACGAAAACATGTAATAAGGTTTGTTGTGAGACAACAATTGACTGCCAATGAACTTATAATAAGACTGATATAACTTCCATATATATTCATTTGAAAGAATAGCAACAGAGTGTTGCCTTACAATGTATATCGACTACTTCTGATGCATAACCACCTCCTAATACTCAGAAGCACCATATATATGAATTTTAATTTATTCTAGGGATTGATTAAAGAATGAGACGAAAAAGAACCTAGTTCTTTAGGTAACTATTGCTCAGAGAAAGAACCTGGTTCTTCTGGTGCAGCTCGCCCACCTCCGGTTAATGGACCAGACGCCACTCCTCTTTGATTCAATAAGCACCTGAAATACGCCAGCTTGCGAGTAGCTTTTGGATTCTTGGCAATGTTGTCACAAGCGGTCCATAGCCTCTCTTTAGTGCAGAAAGTACTCCAGCTATAACAAAGAAGTGATGTTACGAAGAGAAAGACTATTGGATTTAACATGTTCAAAGGGCATCCTATTCTGGAACCATATACGGAGACATGTCATTACTTATAGTAGAAGTAGCAAGGAACAGGAGTAGACACAGAAGTCATCTGATATCAGCACGAAATAATCTAGCATATGTGCTACTTAACAATGTTTGAAAAAATGGTTCAAGTAAAATGTATGTCCAAACACAACTTCTCGTTCCAAAATTATCAACTTCGAAAACTCAAATTTTCAAGTTTCAACTTCAAAATCTATGGCCTAATGGGAGCAAGATTTCAGGAAGACAATTCAATAAGAGAGAAGGAGTACCTGCAACTGCTGCTGCACGAGGCCATATGGTTGTTTCGATGTTTGATCCATCAATATGCTCACCCCACATACATACTTCACCATCAATAACCAGCCGTTGTTGATCAAAATATGTAATATTAGTTAGTGGCTCATTTGAATAGAAATCATGCCATGGCTTATCTATATGGTCCAAATACCAGTTGTCCTGGTTGCTAACGATGAGCCTGCCAGATATAATACAAACACAAGGTTAGTCCATCAAATGGTTTTACGAAAAGTTTCCAACCAATTTGGTAACACCTAATTTCTCACTTTTTGAATCACCTTAATGCTAATGTCCGTTAAGTTTCAAGATACTAAGAATAAAGGAAATAAAAATAGACAACAGATGTATGAACTAATATGGAGCTTCCAGCTTATACCAAGCAATAAAAGGACGTACCAGTTGTGAACTATAGTTTTTCGGGTTAACGGTGGTTGAAGAGGAAAGAAGGGAAAACCGAAGGTTTTTTTGAAACGGCAAGAGTTACTGTTTCTGGTGTTGTGTTAGTGGTAATAATAAATGGCAATAATGGGTTTTTCTGGTGTTGTGTTAGTGGTAATAATAAATGGCAATAATGGGTTTATTAATTAAAGAAAACAAACGAAAAAAAATTAAAAGAAAAAAATTAAAATGGAGAAAAAGCTCAAGAAATCCAGAAATTAGATAAATACGAATGGTGGATTTTTAGACATACCACATCATCATGTCTCTAATCCTCCTCTATATATAGAGAGAGATTATTATTATTATTACTATTATTATTATTATTATTATTATTATTTATTTATTTATTTAAAAAAGATACAACTGAGACAGTTATTCAACAACTATATTAGTTGTCCCAACAATTATCAAAATTATCCAACAACTTTGCACAATTATCTAATCACTTTGCAAAGTTATTGAATAATTTTAATAATTGTTGAGATAATTGCTATAATTATTGAGATAATATTTTTAGTTGTTGGAGTGAAAATATTAAAAAAATATTTAGAAATTATAGTATTTAGAAATTTGAATTATTTGCCAAAGATATATGCCAAGAAATGACAATGTAAAGTCAAACACTATTTGTCAATTTTTTTTCAAAAATTACTTGGAAATTCATGCCCTAGCAGGTCCTTACTATTTCTTAATTTGTGTGTCAAATCAATAATAGAAAACTATTAATGGACGGAGGAGTAAAACGAAGGATAATGTTGAAATGAAATTGATTTATATTCTCCCTGTCTATATTTACTTGTCCATTATCTATAATATATATTATATTAAAATTGTGAAGACCCTTAGAAAAGTGATTTGAACTTTTTACCCTTCATTAAAAGTCTCTTCAATAGACAAAATTGTCTTTTCATCTTTTTTTTTTAAAAAAAAAATTATCATTTAATCAAACTAAGGACTCCTACAAATATATAATAGAAATTAAACACTCCTAAAATATATAGGATAGAGATTAAGGACTTTTGAAATATATGGAAAGAAATAACCAACAAAATATTTATGGAATCCTAATAAAATAAATATACTAAATTTTGATTATTAATTTTTTTTTTAAAGTTAGGTGATCTAAAATAGAGATTCGGGTTCTCGTTTTGCTATTAGTATAGTTTTTCGTTGTTTTCTTAAAATATATTTTGTCCGTCCCAAATTTTTAAGTAGAGGTGCCACTTCCATAAATAATGGCTTTTATTTATGTTTGTCATTTTAAACTTCTTTTTTTGTGTGTGATTTAGGTAATGTTTTTTCTAAGTAGGAGTTTATTTGTCTTTTTCTTTTAATTTTTTTCACGTTTTAACTTTTTTGTAGGTGTTGAAATCTATAATATTTTTTTTTCTTATTCCTTTTTGGTTTAGACAATGTTTACTTTTTTAATTCCTTTTTGATTTAGGGTCTTCTATAGATATAAAAAATATTATTAGACAATCTCATTCATGAACTTTATCGTTAACATTGCTTCTGTATTTCTAATTTATTTTTTTTTTACGAATTTTTCTTTTATAGTAGATCTTAATGTTTGTTTTATTACTTTCTCTTATGTTTCTCACCATAAATATATCATTCATATTCTTTATCAAAATTGCAGTTTCTTGAAGTGAATTTGTCCAGAGGTATGTTTTCTAAAATTTTAGATTAGTTTTGAAGTTTACAATAATAAATGATGTATTTTTGATAAAGAATTATAAAGTGAGAAATTTCTTTGTGAGTTTTGTTTATAGTATTTCATATATAATTAGTGATTTAAAATTGAATTATTTACAATTTTGGACAGGTTATTTAGATCATCGCATTTTGTCACGAGAAATTGGTTGGTCATTAAGAATTCATGATAATTAGTAATGAAATTGACTTATTTATAATTTTGGATAAATTATTTGGATCGTCGCATTTCATTACAAAAATTTGATAGGTCGCTTTGAATTCATAATATTAGTTATCTTATTAACTAATTAAATATTTTTTTTTTATCTATGCTTATGGTTAAAAAAACTATGTGTACTATGTTCTGAGGATTATTCATGGGATTAGTTTTTTAGGAGATTTGATTTTTATTTATTAATTGTTTGGCTTATCATTAAATTTTTTTAATCACTGATTGTAGGTATGAAGAGGCCATCAACAATTTCGAGAATTGCTCCTTTTGATTTGAGGTAAACTTGAGAATTTTTTCTTAGTTTGATGTATATATATCTTCTCTTTTTTTATTTTTTTATTTATATTGCAATTTGAAGTGTTCAGTATCTGCATTAGAGTTTGACTGAATCCGAATTCACATAAAAAGTTTCATATTAGAGGTTAAGCACTCCCTATTAAAGGTGACTTGAAACTTATTGTTCAAATCTAAGGTTGTCAAGAAATTAAATCATAATACAATAAGGTAATAGTAACTTATATTATGATCAAGAACTATAGCTTTATTGGGTATCTTGGAGAAAATATCAAAAATATAATATGTGAAAAAATAGAAATAGATGAAACAATAAATTCATATCTTTTTTTAAATACTCTATTTCTAAATTTTCATATAGCATATTTAAAATTACAAGATTAAAATATATTTTATTATATTTCACATGTCTATAATAATAAAAAAAGATATTAGAAAATGTATGATGAATTATCATGTTCTTCTTCATGTACATTTTTTGTCTTCAAATTAATGTTGATTTTTAAAATTTTTAACTTGATAATATAATGTACACACAATAATTTATTCTTTTGATATTCATTTATTGTTAATTAACTATATACACGTGCAAAGCACGTACACCTAAACTAGTATGCATATATAATCTATATCTATAATCTATATAATAATAATAATAATATATTAAAAGTGTGAAGACTCTTAGAAAAGTGATTTGAACTTTTTGCCCTTCATTAAAATATTTTGTTATAGATAAAATCGTCTTTTCACATATTTTCTTCAATTATTATTTAATTATTTATGTAATATTTAAAAGTTAAAAATTAACTAAAATTAGTAATTAAAATTTTCTTTATTATGTTAAAAATCCTAAATAACTACGAAATTGAGAGTGGAAAGTTTCATGCTTGCAAAGGAAAACAAGAGATTTTTTGTTAGTTTTTTTCTCTTTTCTTTAGTTTCCTTTTCTTAGTTACTTAACTAATAAATCTTTAAAATATTTAATGGTTCAAATTATATATCAGTATGAAAAGAGATACAAGGTAAGCTGAGTCATTTTTTACTCTAATTAAAATTAATTCGTAATTATATTCTTAACCAACTTTATATCATTTTCTATACTTAATTAATTAAATTTTACCTTATATACACATTGAAAAATTTCTCAATTCTTCTACAAGAAACATACGTTCCTTTTACATTACCTTCTACTTTTCTTCTATATTACCTTATTTCTTTTAGTTAGTAAATTTAAAGATTATATGAATTATACATAAACAATTTTATTCTCTTCTTTTAATAATTTCTCGTGTGATTATTGATTCTACCCTTTTAATAGTTTCTCATGTTTCTCTTTCAGGCGAAAATTTTAGATTGAAAGTGACTTCCTCTATTGAAGGTTGGTTTTGATTCTTTGTACTTTTTTTATAATAAGGTTTGTGAATACAACTATGTAACTATTCTTTATGTGTCCACAAGCTAGACTTTCGTGCTTCTTTCTTTGTTGAATGAAGATATGACCTGCTTTATTTGTAATATGTATAAACAATAAATTATATATATTAGTGATATGAACATAAACATGTACGTGATATATTATTTGTTGAGAACTATATGTAGACAGATCAGTACGAGAAAAACCTATATCTATATCTATATTATTTATATTTATATTTATATTTTATAATCTATTAAAAGAGTGAATATCCTTAGAAAAATGATTTGAATTTTTTGCCCTTCATGAAAAGACTCTCCTATGAACAAAATTATTTTTTCACTATTTTCTTCAATTTATTATTTAATTCTTTTATTATATTAACTAGACTTCCTACGATATATGACTCCTAAAATATATGGAAGGAGAATTAATTAATATTTTTCTTTCTACTGTTCAATTAGAAAAATACTCCTAAAATAGGACTATATTAAGGAGTTACTTCTATAAATATTGAGATGCACGTTAAACTAGAGAATAAACCGGTTTGGCTATTGAGAGAATATGATTGATGCTCATCTAACTTGATTCAATTGCATGTCTAGATTGGTGGATGCTTGATTTTCTAACCCTCAATTTCACTGTTTTTGTAAGCATAATAGAATTCAACGTGTGTGTATATATATCTTCTTTGTTTTCATTCAAGTCATTCTTTAGGGTCAAAATTTTTGCTCAGACAAGAATTAGTTTGATCAAAATCGAAGCTTTATGATCACTATTATATTATTTTTTTTATAGTTTACAGGTCGTAGATGAATGTCGGTTGGCTTTGAAGAATTTCTTGTGTAAAGGTTACGTTTAATTGTATTGTTTTGATATCTTTATTATATTATTTTATTTTAATTTACAAATGTTAGATGAATGTCGGTCGGCTTTGAGAATTTTTTTTAGGTAAAGGTAAGGTTTAATTATATTATCGTAATATCTCTATTAGTTTATTATTTTGTAGTAGTTTACAGTTCGTAGATGAATGTCGATCGACTTTAAGGATTTTTGTGTGTAAAATTTAAGTTTAATTGTATTATTTTGATATCGCTTTTATCGTATTATTTTGTTGTAGATTACAGGTGATAAATAAATGTTGCTCGGCTTTGAGGAATATTTTTAGGTAAATGTTAGGTTTAATTGTATTGTTTTGATATCTCTACTTTGAGATTTTTTTTTATGTAAAAGTTAGGTTTAGTTGTATTATTTTGATATCTCTATTATCGTATTATTTTGTTATAATTTACAGGAGGTAAATGAGTGTCAGAAGATTTTGAGAAAATTTTTGTGTGTAAAAATTAGATTTAATTCTATTATTTTGATGTCTCTATCATTGTATTATTTTGTTGCAGTTTACAGATAGTAGATGAATGTCGATCGACTTTTACAAATATTTTTGGTAAAGGTTAGGTATTTAAACAAATATTTCATTTAGTGTAATGTTTAAACTCATTAAAGTGAGGTACACGCGCAAGACGCATACACCTAAACTAGTATTAAAAATAAATGCTCAATAATATTTATTCAGTTTAAAAAATTAATATATAATTTATCCATTTATAATGTTGTTCATAATGTAATGTATTTCACAAATCATTGACTTTATTCTATTCAAATGGTAAAATTATTATATCATTTATTATTTTTTAAAATTGTGTGTCAAAGCAATAGCAGATAAATCGGAGACGGTAATACTTTAAAGTTTTCATTCATTTTGAAATGTAGAAAAAAAATTCGAAAAACTAATTACTCCATTATTTTGAACCGGTGGGAGTAGCAACTAACCAGAATTAAGCTAATATGTTAATATTTGTTGGTAATCCTGAATTTTTTGATGTATTACGAGCACCTTTAAGAGAAAAAGTAAAATCTTGAAGGCTATGTACCTGGTGTAAAGTAAGCTGAAAGCTTTTTTTTGTAAAAAGAAAAAATTATTTCTTATTTTTTAAAATTGATTCGAGATAAGAGAAAGGAAAATGGAGGAGAAAATTGCAAAATAAGAAATCCAAGAAATTTAGTTTGTGGATTTTTTATTTTCTGTTTAAAATGAAGATGGAAATTTTAATTTGGACTTGCAAACATAGCGAGTCAAAGAGAAAAGTGGATACATCTTATCATCGGGAAAAGGGTCAAAAAAATACTCCTCCACTATTATTTATTGGCTATATTTATCCCTAGTTATATCACGAGGTTAAACATGCCTTTGTTGATAGCAAGAAATACAAAAATATTCCTCATTTTAACGGAAATGCACATGAACTAATATATTTGACTAAGATGAATTCGACGTGACATGCCACCTCATCACCAAATTATTTTATTTTTCTTTTTTAGTAAGTAATATTTAATCACTTTTCCATAATCATAGCATCTTCCCCAATTTCATTTTAATTGACCACAGAACTTCATTATCTGAAATTAGCAATAGAAAAGCTTCTTAATCTTGAATGGGTTTCATAAACAGCAATTTAATTTTATCTTTCAACTTAAAAAATCTCATTCAGTGATTAAGACACAATTCTTAAGAAAACAAATGAGAATTCAAAAGAAACAATGTGAATCTGTTAAACACAGAATATCACTAGGAATTTAGAGCAAATCTTTATTAAGCTTTAAAAGTAGAAAAATTGGGTTGACAGCAAAATCAAGAAAAACTACTGAAAAACATAGATTAAATTCATATAAAATAAAATTAGAACATGGCACAGATTAAAAGTAGCAATCAAATCAACTAAATCATAACGGAAGAAAGGTTTAGAGCAACATAATTGACAATTAGAAAAGAAAATGACGGAATGTACTAGTAAATCATTTGGGAAGCAATTAATTTATGCAAATGAAGAAGAAAAGCAAGGGAAAAAAAATAAAAGAAAAAATAGAGTCTAATAGTGAGTGGCATGTGTCCACCTTACCCAAATATTAGGTCATGTGAATTTTGTAAATTTTTATTAAAAAATGAGAAATATTTTGGGATAATTACATACTTAGCTAATATTGACTACTAATTATCTTATTTAGTCTAATTTCAATTAATTACAATTTACAACCTCCTCTTGTCTATTAATTTTTCATAATTACAATTTATAATCTCTCTCATGTGTTTTTTTCTCTACTTTCTATTACTTTTTTTTTTTTACTTTTTCACTTTTTTTTTCCTTTTTTTTCGTTTTCTTTTTCTTTTTTTTTTTCAATTTTTCGTGTTTTTTTTCTCCTTTTTCTGTTTTTTTCTCTATTTTCTATTACAATTTTTTTCTTTTTCTAGTTTTTTCTTCATTTTTTTGTTTTCTATTTCTTCTTTCTTTTATCAATTTTTTCTTTTTTCGTTGTCCTTTTTTTCATTTTGTTTTTCTTTTTTTTTTTTTTTTTTTTTTTTTCTTTTTCTTTTTTTTTTTTCAGTTTTTTTCTTCATTTTTTCTTTTTCTTTTTTATTTTTTATTTCTTCTTTCTTTTTTCAAATTTTTTGTTTTCGTTGTCTTTTTTTCATTTTGTTTTTTTTTCCTTTTCTTCTTTTTCTTTTTATTTTTCTCCTTTTTTTCTCTATTTTCTATTACTCTCTTTCTTTTTTTTATATTTTTCTCACATTTTTTCTCTCTTTTTTTTTTTTATTTTGTGCGAACTAGTAAACATAAATACAAGTGTGGACTATAAAATATAAATATAGAGGCGAATTATAACATACAAATATAAGTGGAAACTATAAAATAAAAATACAAATGTGAATTATAACATATAGATACAAGTGTGAACTATCATTTGTATTTTTTAATTATTGAAAAGGAACGATTGATTTTCTTTTTACGAATATTTGTTTGTATTTATTTATACGAGTTATATTTATTGATACAAATAAATATAATTTAATTTTTTATAAAAATACAATATGTATTTGTATTTTTAAAATCGTTGATTTCATTTGTTTGTAATTGTATTTGTATCAAGTGATATTTATTTATTTACATATACGAATAATAATTTTGACATACAAATATAAAATGGTACATTTGTATCAAATGATACATTGCATATTTATATATTTTAGAATCAAGAAAATACAATTAATGCATTTACTTGTTTCTATACAAATACAAATGATAAACTGTACATAATTACGGCTAAATATAATATGCAATCAACTTACAAATACAAATACAAAATAATTCTTTAAAAATAAAAAGACATCGACAAAAATAGAATACTAATATAAATATAATTTTAATATACAAAACAATAAAATCATAATACAAATATAATCCAATATAATATACAATCAATCATAAAATACAAATACAAAACAGTTCTTTAAAATACAAGTGCAAATTATATAAAATATAAATGATGGTGCGAACTAAAAAATAAAAATACAAGTGCGAACTATAAAATACAAATACAAACGCGAACTTTAAAATACAAATACAAATATAGTTGTATCAATGAATACAAAAATATAAATGACGGTGTGACTACAAATAGATAAATAATTATGGTATTTACGTTATTATCAATGACTTGTGCTCGAGTAGTTATATTTTTTAAAAATACAAACAATATAAAATAGAACAAAAAAATGATAAAGAAAATAAGTACAAAAAAAAAATTAAAAAAAGAGATAGAAGAGAGAAAATATATAAAAAAAGAAAAAAAAAAGAAAAAAAGAAAAAAAAAGAAAAAAGAAAAAGAAAAAACAAGGAAAATACGAAAAAGAAGAAATATAAAAAAAAAGAAAAAGAAAAAAAAATGATAGTGTTTTTGGTAAGACTAAATATGTAGTGTATTTATGTTTTTATGAATACAGACCATTAAGTAAAAGTGAATACAACGGCTGTTAATCGAATACAACAACTAAATGGTACTGTATTTATATTTTATATGAATACAAACTATTAATAAAATCGAATACAGCGGGCGTAAATTGAATATAGCGGCTATAAATGTTGATTATGTAAAATATAGCTATGAAAGGTGAGTTTTCCAGAAAAATGTAGCTATTTTTGAAAGATCCCCAAATATTTTTATATACTTTGCTAATGTGGGGCATTTGACCCCATGATATAACTAGAAATAAATATACTAAAATTTACATATATACACAACTTAAAGTTACCATATTACACTAAATACCAATTTGACAAAGTATTTACACAAACCCCAAAATAATTACACAAATTCTTCTTTTTTATTTTTTCTCTCTCTTAAATATTATACATCACAAAACACGCTTACATCTTCCGACTTTTGCTCCATAGTGCATCCATTACCCTCCCGTTATTTGCTCCATTTTTGAAATCCACAAATCACGGCATTATACAAGTAACATCCACTTAGATGTTAATAGTTTTCTAACTGTACAAGCTTTTAATTGATTATTTTAATTTATTTCATTAAATTTTTAATTTTTTTTCAACTTTACCAAATTCAGGGGGTTTCTGTTTCTTGTTTTGTTGCATGTGAAATTTCCGTATTGTTCAATCATATTCAAGTTCGTTTTAATTTTTTCGTTCTTTTTCATATAGTATAAGTTGGATCTTTGATTGATTTTATTATTTTGTAGTTTGATTTAACAATACTGTTAAGTCAATATAATGTCAATTGCTAATGGATTATCCTTCAAATTTTAGTTTAGGAATTTCTCAGTTTGATTCAAAAAAAAAGATATTTCTGTCGGATTTGTTCCTGATAAATTTGAGTATAAGGATCCGAATTTCACAGAGAATCGGTCGATGCACCGAAACGATCCCATTACAATGAAGAAGTTAAAAGAAGTTGCCGCTTCTAGAACGAAGAAGGTTGGTTCAAAAGCGGCAATTAAAAAGAAGTTTGATGATTTCGGTCGACCACGTCTTTCTAAGGTACTGATTATGTTTGTACCTTCAATTATCAATGTATAATAATACATTATACATTAGTTTTTTGTCTAATTAATATATAATGTGTGTTTTCAAAATTGTATTTATATAGGTTATACATTTCCAGTTATAAAAATCAAAACAGTTATGAAGTTTTATTATTGTATAAGTTGACGTTATACATTAAAAATTTTTTTAAAAAAATGTATAAGCTACCATCATACATGTCTATCTGTAGTTAAGTATATCCGATATTACATCTGAGATGTATAAGTATATCCGATATTACATTTTTTAAATGTATAAGCTACCATCATACATGTCAATCAAAACGCATGTGATGTTGAATATGTTCAAAACATACCCCAACAAGCATTTGAAAGTTTGTAAGTAAATTACAATTTTTTTATAATGTATAACTATGTTTAAATTAATGTACTTACTGTTACTTCATTTTTATTTTTATTTTAAATCTGGGATTGTGGCGTCTTTGTGGCTGCTTATGCAGAAATATTAAGTGAAGGGTAGCAAGTGCATTCAACGTACACGAGTGATAATGGCGATCCTCCTCAGCCAAGGAATAGTGTACTTCAAGAAATTGATAAAAGCGCAATTGTTACTTTAGAGTAGCATTGTTTAATAACAGTCGAAATTGAATCAACTAAATCTTAGTTTTGTAGTTGATGTTAAACGAATTCAAAGATTACTTTCTAGATGTTAATTTACATTTATGGATGTCTTCATCTTATGAGAATATGCTTTCTAGTCACCGAGACACTACTGCAATGTTACGAACTGATTCATGGTACTTATTGAATTTCCCTTTCACTTATTTTGTTAATGATTAAAACAACATATTACTAATTAGTCTAACATTGTATTTTGAACACATAGTATGTTTCTTGTTATGTACCTTTGCTTATAAGTGAATCTTACATTGAACTAAAGATTAATACGTTTTAAAGGTATGTATTACATAACAGCATACATGTTGTAAAACGTTTATTACTTGTAAAAAAATTACAGAAATTGTTAATACCATGCACATTTATAATGTATGATGCTATATCATACATTGATACGAATGTATAATTAAATATTACACATTCGTAAGTCTACTGGAATGACACAATTTCACTATACATTGCTTTGAATGTATAACAACTTATTATACATTCAAAAGTTTACTGGAAAGGCGGACATTTATTATACATTGATTTAACTGTATAAAAACATATTATACATTCGTAAATTTACTGGAATGATACTGTATATAATTTTTTTTTAATTGAATTCAGTTAAATTTCGTTATTATATTTCTAACCTCATACATGTTATAAACTTATAATGCTATATCATACATTTATTACACATTAACTATTAATATATAACAGTTTAATACACCGTGCATTTCAACAATTATTTACTCTTATAGAGGGTAAGTTACATAGTTAATGTGCATTTATAATCATGTTCTAACTTCAAGTTATATGGTTACGAACTATGATATAGGGAAAAAGCTTAAAATTTTTATACTAATATAAATCATTGATTAAAGAAATTAACATCTATAATCAATAAAAAGAAATATATATTATTTGCTCCAGCATTAAAAAAAATAAAATAATAAAAATGTTTATACAACCAAAACCATTCAAAACATCCACACATAGAAAACCATATTATATTCTTCATGATTCCTTTGGAAAGAAATTGCATCCCGCGGTTGTGATCGACTCGTCCACATTTGCCGAAATTATTATTGCGTCACTTTTGTATGACGTATAACTAATTTTTGACTCCCAAATTTCAGAATGTCGCAACAATATGGGGATATTCATATTGATTTTCCTAATATTAAAGAACGTATGTAGAAGAAGATTTTAGTAGTTTTGAAGAACGGGTATAGAAGAAAATGGTTATTTTTTGACTTTCCAAATCTTGAATCACAGGAAAAAAAAAATTATGTATAACAAAGTTTTTAAAATTCAAATATCAGTTAATGTTCTATCAATAAACGACTTAATGTTGGCTAACTGTAAAAAAATTAAAGATTTTCTTACCTTAAATATAGGATTAACTGTTACATCATACATTCGATCAATGTATAATACATGACCGAATGTATGAGTATGTTTGTAAAAAAAAAAAAAAAAAAAGAAAATAAGAAGGAATTTTGTGTAATTATTTTTATTGTTCAGGAGATTTATGTTGTTTACAAGTAAATATATTCAATAAACAATAATATAGCGGTATTTTTGATCGTATACCCTTTTTTAATCTTTTATTCTCTATCAATCAAACTCCAGTACACAATCAAACTCATCCTTTTTTCTTTCTAGCAGACAAATAAATAATTCATAAAAGTAATTCTTTTACGCTTGGGAAAATTTCATTGACTGATTTTTAACCATTCACTGAAACAGTATGATTAATAAACTAATTTGAGCATCATTTCATTTGATTAAAACAGCTCAGCAATATGTGATTCTCATAATCAACTAAAAATTATCAACAATTAGACTAAGCAAAAAAACTGACTAGCATTAATATGTTTTCAAATTTCCAAAGTCAAATGACCAGAATATTTCATTAATTCAAGCTAATTTCATCATCATAGTAATAATAATAACAATAATAATCATCAGCTTGTCACCCCACCATAATAATAATCATAGTTTAGGGGTTAAAAAGGAAAAATCTCACCAACGTCTCTTTGGGAATCCAGCAAACCTTCATAAAACCAAATTTCTGGGTTCACAAAGGGTTGAAAAATAACCCACCGGCTCCCACTCCCCGTCCACCCCCCCCAAAAAAAAAAACCCTAAAACCTAAATCTTCCTCCTCGAAAATCGAACCAAATTGGGCCGGGCTACAAAACCGGTCCGTTCTAAGCCCTAGCATTCTGAAGCAGTGGAACAAATCCATGTGAAACAGCTTCAGCTTCTTTACAAGACTGATCTAAATCAATCTCATCCAACCTTAAAACACCGAATCTCTCTTCATCAATTTCAAGCAACCTCAAGATTTCCGAAAAGAACTCAACTTCACAAGGCAAAACCAACCCGCCGGTGGGCTGAAAGCCGAACTCCTCCTCCGCCTTATCAAGTAGCGAAATGAATATTGGTAGATTCAAAAACCGGGTCGGTATCACGAACCGGCGGCGCTCATTGCCTACATAGACCGCCAAAGAACCGGAAGGTGTACAACGCCGGTTGGGTAGGGCAGAACCGGGTTCGTCGGAATCAGAAGAAGAGTAAGAGAGCACGGAGCGGGAACGAAGGGAGTTGTCTTTCCATCGCTTGACAACTTGCTTGAGGCGGACGATTTGGGTAATAATGTGGACTTTTTTGATGGTAGAGGAAGCCATCGCTGGTTGAGTTGAGCTTCGTGTTCTAGAACAGTGTGCACAAAGAGGGGGATGGGAGAGAGAAAGAGCTTTAGTTAAGAGAGATTTTATAGGAGCGTAGAGAGGAGCAAAATGGGAGCTGAAAACTTTGGGGTGCCTAGAAGACCGGGCGTGGAGTGGTACTGGGTAGGTATCACATATCTGGATCAAATATTAATTACTTATATCTGGTAAAGGAAAATATCGAGAAAATTTCGTGATTCCTCATCTAAGTAAAATTTTTTTTTTTAATTACATAAAAAAAAAGCATTTTAATCATTTTTAAGTCCAATCAAGAGTTACTCTTGTCAGAAAAATAATCTGTACTATTATGTAAAATACTTGCGCATTACTTAAGTGGCATGCTCCATTACTTACTGGAAAATGGACATATATGGGCAGCCGGATCAAACTATTTTCATTAAAATACTCTTTCAATTCATATGTTTCATATAATAGCCATTTCGCTCTTCCTTGCTGCTTGCTTCTTCTTTCTTTTTATTTTCTGTTTGTTTTTCATTAATTTTTTCGTTTTCCTTTTAATATTGCATTTTTTTATTTTTGAAAAATATCAATTATCAAAACAAAAGAGAATGTGGTGGTTCCATTATCCAAATATATGTGCAAAGACAGTTAAGCATTATCTCTAGGTTCCTCCATTAATACCACCAGCTAGGGATGACAATGGACAGTTTGGATCAAATTTAGACTAGTTAAAATGGACTAAAACAATAAATAAATTATTGTTCAATCCGTTCAAAATATAGATAGACTAAGATGGACTAGGTTTAGATGAGCTAAACAATGAGTTATAACTCAATCCATTCAACTTAACTCATCATTGAATAATTTATCATTTTAGTAGAAACTTAGATTGGAATGGTGTTTTTTTTTTATATTTATATTATATTGTTATTATTATTGTTTTCAAGTAAAAATAAAATATGAAAACTAAAAAAAATATAATAAAATATTTGTATATGTATGTAATACAAAACAATGATAACAAATAGGATAAGAGGGTGAAAAAAGAAAAAAATATTTCTTATAAAATAAATTTTGAAGATTTAAATTCTTTTTTTGGAGGGGAGGGGGAGGGGGGGAGGTAAGGGTAGGGGGTGGGCCAAGTGCATGTTTTATTCTCACTACTTTACATTTTCTTATTTTCACTCCACTATTTCACCTTCCCCAAATATAGCCATATTTTTTTTATTATTTTTATTTTTTATTTTCATTTTTTATTTCACTTTATTTTCTTTCTTCTATTTCTTTTTCATACTTGAAGATAATTATCTCCATGATCTTCAAGATTTCAAAATAAAACATATCTTTCACTCTCTTATATCTCCACCTTTTTTTTTGTTAGTTTTTTTTTACCTTATTTTTTATCATTTTATTTTGATTTCTTTTTCTTTTTAATTTTTTCTTCCACTTTATTTTCTCTCTTCTATTTTTTTTTTACTTTTCCGTTTTCTTTTTTCCTTTCTCATATTTTTTTTTTCTATTTTTGTTTTCTTCTTATTTTTTATCTTTTTATTTTGATTTCTTTTTTATTTTTATTTTTTTCTTTCCACTTTATTTTCTTTCTTTTATTTTTTTTCTTTTTCGTTTTCTTTTTTTTCTTTCTCATATCTTTTTTTTCTTTTTCTATTTTCGTTTTCTTCTTATTTTTTCTATTTTATTTTGTTTCTTTTTTTTCTTTTATTTTTACACTTCTATTTCTCTTTCTTTTTCACTTCTCTTTTTTCGTTTTTTTCTTTTTTTCTTTTTGTTTTTTTTCCTTTTTTCATTTTTCTATCTCTAACTTTTGTTTTTGAAAAGAGAAATATGTATATCACATACACATGTCCAAAAAACATACAAAATACATAGTCATACAGATCTGGATATGTATTTACAGTACAAAATATACATATGTATTTACGACATACATAGTATATTGATATTAAACAGTAACAAACATAACTATAGTATATATGAATGTATTTGAGAAATACAAAGGTGACTCATATAAAATAAGAATATACATATGGATCAGGTATGTATTCTGTAAATACTTATGCAGAGGTATATATATTTTATACGGTTTGAATTTGTCTTTGAACTACACGTATTATGCCATTTTAGAGGGTAATATATATACTTATTTGTTTTCTTTTACTATTTTAAGATATGTATATGTATTTTTTTATTACCTATATGTATATGGATATAATTGTCATTTTTGTTATAGAGATTTTGTGTCCTATATGTTTATATATACATGTGAGTCAGATATGTATTTCTGTAAATACATATGCAAATATATATATATGTTTTTTCGTAAATACATAAGCAGATTTTTATGTCTATTTATTTTGTATATTTGTGAATATGTATATATGATATAAATATTTGTCTTTTAAAAATAAAAGATACAGATAGAAGAGTAAAAAAATAAATAGAAAAAAAATGAAAAAAAATCAAAAAAAGAAAAGAAAGAGAAATAGAAACTAGAAATAGAAGTGTAAAACCAAAAGCGAAAAAAAATTAAAAAAAGAAGAAGAAAACGAAAAAAAAATAAGAAAATAAAAAAATGAAAAAATGAAAAAAGAAAAAAATAAATAAAAAAACTAAAAAGAAAAAAAAAGAAGATAAGTAGAAGAGAGAAAATAAAGTGGAAAGAAAAAAATGGAAAAGAAAAAAAATTAAAATAAAAAAAAAGATAAAAAAAATGAAAAAACTAACAAGAAAAAATAATTAGAGATATAAGAGAATGATACTTTGAAATTTTGAAGATCATGGAAATAATAATCTTCAAATTTGAGTTTGATTTGGAAAAAGAATCTACTAATTTAAATCAGAGTAATTTATGAAAATTTAATTAGATGGGATAATTATTCCTTATTTAACTCAATAAATTTGAGTAAACAAGGAAAGTAAATCTTGTTGTATATGTATTTGTATAGCAACAGTTTATTTAAATATAAAATACAATTTGTGATTTTTCGTAATTATGAAACTGTAGATATAAAAGTTACAATTAAAGCTCTATGGTTGCTATTTCTGAAATTTTTTCATTAAAAAAATATTTTTTAGGATGGGGGTAGGGGGTGGGTCAAGGTATGGGGAGGGAGGGGTTGGAGTAAGAAAAAAATTTAATTTTTTTTATAAAAAATAAATTTTGAGAAAAATTTATTTTTTTTAGGAGGGCGGAGATAGGAGTTGCTAGGGGGTCGTGTTTCATGAGGTGGAGGTCGCGGTAGGAGAATGGTGTAAGAATTGAAGGGGGGGGGGGGGGGGGGGGTTGGTTGGGATAAAAAAAAGACTTTGATTTTTTTTTTTTAAAATTAAGTTTACTTTTTTGGTGGAGGGGGCTGGTGGGGGTCGGAGTAGGGAGGTGGGGGTCGAGGTAGCGTGATCGTGTAAGAAAAATATTATTTTTAAAAAATATAAATTAAAAAAATTATTTTTTTTGGAGGGGGGCTTAGGGTTGGTCGACGTAGGGGGAGGTGGCTGGGGAAAAATTGATTTATTTTAAAAAATAAATTTTAGAAAATATTTAAATTTTTTTGGTGGGGTAGGGATAGGGGGATGGTGTAAGGAAAAAAATTATTTTTCTTCATTTAAAAAATTATTTATTACTATAATTATTTCAAGACGAAAAAGAATATAATTGAAGCAACTAAAAAAATTTAAAATATTAAAAAGAAAATTATAAATACTAGGATTAAACATATGAGTCAAAGTTGGACATCATCATGAGCCCATTTGAATTGATGATTTATAATGGGTTTACTTGGGCTAGCCGAAATAAGCCATCTTCAAAATCACTCTAGTCCAACCCATTAAAATATGGACGGATTGAGTGAGTAAAATGAATTTGTGCTAGTTTTGCCACCCCTACCACGAGCAATCTTTTGAAATTTGAATGTTCTTTATAAGTTCGACTAATTTTATGTAAAAAATATTATATACTTTTTAGATTGTTTATTGCAAGTTAATTTTTTATTTTTTTTATAAATTTAAATACAATTTGGGAGTTAGCATATTTTTTTTAATTCTATCAGAAAACAATCGCATAAAATATTATATTTTCTGCAAACAAACAAATAGAAATTTATAAACATTCTAATTGATATTCTTTTTTTATCAATCAAATACAAAAAGTATATTTTTCTTTATTATATAAAAATAAAATATTTTATACAATAATGATGTATAATATTTTATACATTAATGATATAGTACCTATTCATATATATATATATATATATATATATATATATACACACACACACACACACACATTCTATCCAAGTTTTATACATATTTTATACCAATACATCTTTTATACTACAATGATACAACTTTTATACACATTCTATATAATTTTTGTACATATATCTTCTATAGGTACATATCCTATATAATAATTAAACAGTTTTATACAATTTATTTAATCATTATGTAAAAAAAAAAACTAAAAGTACAATTTTTTGTTTTTTTAATGGAAAGCAGATTTCTAGTCCAAGATAAAATTGAAGAAAAAAAAAGAGAAAAAAATCTAAATAAATGGCGTAAATAAATGGCCTGTAGCCCAAAATTAGAAATGACCAATTTATGAAATTAGTTTGGCCAACAGGCCATAATATGTCAACTGGCCCAAATATGGGTCATTAGTTTTAAAACGGTCAAGTCATGCCTTTTTCCCTTCCCCCCTTACTTATTTGTGGGTAGGGTTGAGTTGCTCTATTAGCATGGGTCAACTTAGTTGAATTTTGAAAAATTTAGTTATATCACAATTTAATTTATTATAACTATTAAAATTTTTTTTTATATAATTATATAAATCTTCTATTTTAGTTAAAAGTTCGGATACATCATTGAAAAATGTAATGTAATGTAAAATTAAATAATGTATCTAAAAAATCTGATGTACCTGTGTAAAATTAAATGATATATCCTTAAGAATGTGACATATTCGTGTAGAATGTGATCTATTTGTGTAAAATTGAGTGATGTATCCGAAAGAATGTAATGTATTCGTGTAAAATTAAGTGATGCATCCAAAAGAATTTGATATATACGTGTGAACTAAATCATGAATTTTTAGTAATTTTGAAAAAAAATTGAGACAGGAAGTAATTAGCTCCAAAAGAGTTTAGACATGCAAGAATTATTTTAAAGTAAAAAAATTATTCATTAATTTTAATTTAGTAAAATATCAAATTAATGATTATTTATTTATTTTTATTTATTTATAATTATATATTTTAAATCAATTCAATGCAATTACCTTATATACAGTGTTATTTAATATACTTTACAAGTGTTAGGATTGTTAGGGTCTTTACCTTAATTTTCTTATCAAATTTAAGTTTTGCTTTTCTCAGAAGGAAAATAAAAGTAATGTTATAAATATATTACCATAGATAGTAAATGTCTACTTTACCATATATAGTGTATGTCTATTTATGGAAAAATAGAAACCCCAAAGTTAGTTTTTCCCTATAAATAAAGGGGGTCTACTTCATTGTAATTAACCCCATCAATAAATCTCTCAAGAGAAATAAAGAAGTCTCATTTCTTCCATCTTTCTTCTTCTTCTTCTTCTTCTTCTTCTTCTTCTTATTTGCTTTATATTTCATAACACGTTATCAGCACGAGACTCTGCCAAACAATGTGAAATTATAAATCTAAAGGTAATTTCAAGGTTAGTAATTCCTTATGTTATTTATCTTTTGCTACTAATGATAAAACTATTATTGGATTTGAGAAAAAATAATTGGTTTGAAACCACTTACGCTTTAAATTTGTTCATAAAGAACAATATTTTAAAAAGATATAATGATGAATTTAAGTCTCATCTCATTAAGAGGGTAATACATTGGGTTAAAAGTTCTAATGCACCATGATGATAAGATGTTGGGTTCAAGTCCCATCGAGTTATAGCCTAAGACGCCTTTATATGGATAAGATATTGAGTTTGAATCTCAATATACCACACCGATGCATTATAATAGCTAAGGCAAAATAATGGGTGTTTGTGAAAAGTCATGAGACATGTACCATTGAATATGCTCCATTCTCTGAAGTGAATGTGGTAGCAGTGCATAATATGTCTGAAAGAAGACAAGTAATTGAATGTACGAATATAAGCGTGAAAGGACAATATGATAATAATAATCAAAAGTGATAATATTTTCACACGCTTATTATGATTAAAAGATATGTTAGAGAAAAATTCTCTACATTATATGCACGCCTCAATTTGATCTTGAATCAGCAATATTTTGAAAGAGGTTATAAGCTATCATAATATTGATAGGCTTAAGACATGATTATACTCCATTCCCGTGAATGAGAATTTTGATTGTTATAAACATAGATTCATTTCATGGAGTGAACGTGACAATATTTTGTGACGCTTATCAATACAAACGTGCACTTAATTGTGATGATATCACAACTCATCTCCAAAAGAGGCAAAATAATTGAGGAGTTATTTTGAAATCTACTTCTGAAGAAGTAAATCTGAAATCTTTTCATATCATAGTAAATATGAAATTTACTAAAGCAAAAAAAAATACATGTCATGATAAACTTGGAGTTTACTATTATAAAAGTTCATAAATTGATATGAATGATTGCGACATCCCAAAGATGTGCATGGTGAGTATTAAACATATATTGAAGAATTAGAAAATTCTTTATGAACTTTTAATGTTGTTTGTTCTCATGATAAGTTGGTTGGACCAATTAATGTTGGGATTGGATACCTTAAAATCTTACAAGTGTAAAAGGTGAATATGGGCCCGTTTACCTGTCATGTGGTCTATTAAGATTCATCGATATAAGATAATCACATGTACATTCATTGTCAACTTGTAGTTTGACATTCATAAAGTTGCTTGCTCAATAAAATTGAGTTAAGAGCATAACTTTCAGACTATGTAATCAAGACAATTTATCTTGATGATGATGGTTTGGCATTGAATACCTTCGATAAATAGCTAAATCATTACTAAGGAGAACAAAGATTCATGTGTTGGTCTGAAATATGATATGTGGCATACAATAGAACTTGTATGCACTAGACCAATAAATTATGATTATTTCTTCTCTTTCAATTAGTTCAAGGTCAGGAACCAACTATTCCATCTAATAGTTGATGTATGGTATACAATTAATGAATATACCATGATGCACAAAGATGTATTCCTCAAAGAAGATGGAGAGATGTATGTTAGTTTTCCTAACATAAGGGTGAGATTATAAAAAATTATGAAATATGTTCGAAATTATCATCATATCCTCATTCAAAAGATAACTCAAGTCAAATACCGAAAACATCTCATATTTAAGCTGCAACTGCTCCTATTTTTTGTCCCTAAAGGACATAGTCTATGCATGCATGAATCATGGTAGATCAATCGATTTCAAATGAAATGATCCTTAAAAATAACAAGGAGCAAATAATCGTAATAAGAAGGCAATATGCTCTTAAATAACTTGCGACATAACACTTCATGAAACCTTATGAGAGGTTCAGGTACCTTAAAATAATGAAGTGTTGAGATCTCAAAATGTTATGTTACGTTGAGAATCGATACAAAATGAGAAATCGTTGATGATATCTTTGATACAATATTGTCGTAATATTGTAAAAGATTACGAGGATCTGAATTGTACGTTAATTTAAGCATGCTGACGTAGAATCATTTATCAAGTGACATGAAAAGATGCATCTTGATAAGTATAATACTTATTGATTTGCAGTCCAGACACTTGAAGATGTCACACATATCAATAATGTCACTGGACAAAAATCTATATGAAAATCTCTAAAGGATTTAAAATGCCTGAAGCATATAAAATTTTTTGGGAAACTTATTTATAATCCTTATATTGTATAAGCTTATAGCTTAAAAATTATTGGAACTCTTGGAGAGTTTTCAAAACAATAGATTATTTGCTGACATGAGAAATATACCGCATTGAATTAGTTAGAAATACCATATCTTAGTGCAATTGGTGCACTCATGTATCTTGCAAATACTACAAGGCTTGATATAACCTTTTCAGTTAATTTGTTAGCAAGATTGTAGTCTCGATCTTATTGGTCATGCTTCTGACCCGAATAAATCTCGATCTCAAACATGCAATGTGTTCATATGTAGTGATACTGCCATATCTTGGAGATATACAAAGCAGTCTATCTAGCCACTTTATCGAACCATGCTGAGATAATAACTATTTATGAAGCTATCCGAGAGTGTGCGTGATTGAGGTCCACGATACATCTCATTCGCGAAAAAGTAGTTTGAAATGTGACAAAGTACCCATAAATTCTTATGAGGATAATGCAGCTTGCAGAACTCAACTTAAGGGAAGACTCCAGGAGATAGAATGAAGCATATTTCGCCAAAACTTTTCTATACACACGAGCTACAAAATAATGGTGATATTAACGTGCAACGGATTCTTTCAAGTGACGATGTGGATGATTTATTCACCAAGTATCCTCCAATTACAACTTTCAAGAAGATGGTGCATAAGATCGGGATGTAAAGGTTCAAGGATGTTCTCATTAGGGGGAGTTAATACGCGCTGTACTCTTTTTTCCTTACGAGGTTTTGTCCCACTGAATTTTCC
The DNA here is from genome assembly GCF_002878395.1 of Capsicum annuum. Classification (NCBI taxonomy): domain Eukaryota; kingdom Viridiplantae; phylum Streptophyta; class Magnoliopsida; order Solanales; family Solanaceae; genus Capsicum; species Capsicum annuum. Next base: position 169,709,295 of record NC_061115.1, on the reverse strand, counting down.
TTATAAGGTTTTTAATGAGGCAGCCTATATGCGTATTGTTAGAGATGCGTACTCTTTTTTCTTCACTAGATTTTTTTTCCACTGGATTTTTTCTTGTAAGGTTTTAACGAGGAACATTATCTATCAATTAGACGTTCAAGGAGGAGTGTTATAAATATATTACCATATATAGTGAATGTATACTTTACCATATATAGTGTATATCTATTTATGAAAAAGTTAGAAACCCCAAGGTTAGTTTCCCTTACAAATAAAGGGGGTTTACTTCATTGTAATTAAACCCATCAAGAAATCTCTCAAGAGAAATAAAAAAGTTTCATCTCTTCTCTCTTCATTCTTCTTCTTCTTATTTGCTTTATATTTCATAATAAGTAATCAGTACCATAATTACTTTTACTTTTCCTTAAAGAAAAATATAATCTTTTCCATGTTTGGCTAACCTCTTTCTTGGAGGAAAGGTTTTGGACCTCTATAAATAGAAGACCCTTCTTCGCATTCAACAACACAAAGCATCTACAATGTAGTCTTTAAAGAGTTTTATTTAGGGGGAGATTTTCTCTCATTAGGTTTTAAGTTTTTCAATTTTATTTTTAATATGTAGGTCGTTTGTCCAAACCATATCAATATTCCTTTTAGTGTTTTTCTTTGTCATTTGATTTATCATCTTCATGGTTTGCAAACTATAAGCTTTCGCATGACGCCCTCTCGATTTAAACCCTACAAGGATATGTAATTAATATTTGTAATTTAAAGTTCAAATTAAAAAAATATTGTACAAAAAAATTGAGTTTTTTTTAAAAATTTTTTGCCTGAAAGCTCTATTCTACATTTAATATTAAGTTAATGATCAATTTAAACTAGTCATTTTTATATTTCAAATCAATTTAGCATAAACCTAATTTTGTAATGATGTAGCACTACACATAGTTGGTTTTTGAATAATAGTTGTGTCTGGGCCAATTTTTGCACACCTCGACTAATTTCACATAGCAATACTAAATAATTAAAAGCCGATTCAAGCTTGGCTCAGCTCAATTTGTGGGTTTACTTTCCTTTTTTTTTTTTTACATAATTAATATCTTTTAATACACTTATTACTTTGTACAACATAACCTTTTAATTTGTTACGAATTTGTCCTATTATTTTCTTTTATGTTTTTACTTTTTCTTTGTTTCTTCCCTCTCCCGTTCTCCTCGTCTTCTATAGTGAACTCACGACGTCGGAGTAACCAACAATCAACGCCACAACAACCAACTATTTTTTTATTTTTTTTATTATTCTGACGAGGAGCTTCAAGCCTTCGGTGAACTGGGCAAACCAACAATAGTGGACAATCCTTTTTACCCTTTCTACAAAGTCATCTATGTTGGAGATCCAAATTCAAATGCCCCTACAACACCCACGTCAAAATTGTAGCTGAGCAATCAGATGGTTGAAATTTTTTAGATCTAGCGAAAATTATTAAATTTTTCTAGTGTCGTGGGTGAGGAAGGAGAGACGGAATGAGTAAAGAAGTTATTGGGTTCTCAAGCGACGTGAGTTCACTGGAGAAGAAGAGGGTTGTTTGATGGTTGGTCTATCCGAAAAATTGAGAAATGAAATCTGATGGATTTCAGATTTGGCTTGAAAAATGAGACAATGTTGGGTTATGGAGGAGAAACTGAGAGGGTGGTGGCTATTGGTTGACCCGGTGTCGTGATTTTGTCGGAGAAGACACCGACAATTTGATTAGGTGTTGTTTGATGGCTGACTCATCGAAAAATGAGAAAAGGGGAGTGATGGGTCTGTTGGTGGTGGTGGTGGAGCTTTGGCCGGGTTTGATGGTGGTGATGGAAAAGGGTGATGTACAGCGGTGATGGCATTGTGATTTGTATTAAAATTATATTAAATATAAAGGATCATTGTAATACAATTTGAGTTCAATGTTATACTTTTTTTATGAATTCAAAAGTTTTTGTTTCATAACAAATATAACACATTTGTAACAACATAAACTAATTTAAATTATAATGGAATGTTTGAAATTCACATATAATACTTATGATACATTTGTATTAAAAATATTTTAGTTATATATATCCACCATGTATTTTGAAATCTGTCTTTAATACGTATAATATATTGAATTCAAAGTATATTAAAATTGTTATTTTTTTCTCTTATTAATAATATTAAAATTGTGTTTAAAAATACATTATAAATGTGTATAACTATTTTTAGTAAAAACGTTAGTCTATCATCTGTAAATATAGAAATATATTATAATTAATAAATGAGGTTATATATTTATACTCTTTTTATATAAATTGCCTTTTTGCTTTCAGGTTCTGAAAATCTAGGGCCCATATAATTTTCATACTTGACCCTAATAACACACTAAAAATTGGATAATGGTGGAATCTTTTACTGTGTAAAAAATCTGGATTGTATTTAGTTTCTGCCAAGTGTTAAAATGTTTCAACATAAATGTTATTTGGATTTTGATATTTATCGTTAAAATTCTGCAATGCTGAAGGATTAACATTTTTATTTTTGGTTTTGATTGCACAAGATTGTGATTCTTTGTACCGATGTTGAGGACAATATGATGTTTTTAGTAATGTATTAGTCTTTCCACTAATTAAATATAAAAATCAATTGAGATTTATAATACACAATGACAACATATCCAATGTATTTCCACAAAGTGGGGCCTCAGGAGGGTAAGTGAATGCAATTCATATCACTACCTCAGATGAATTAGAGAGATTATTTCTGATAGACCCCTGAGCAGTTCAGGTTAAATAACAGTATAACAAAAAAAATATATAAAAACAACAAAATTGGGATAACACACCACTAGATAGTAAAAAAAATAAGACACCCACAAAGTAATACTATAAACTATCTACCAAAATCACAAACATCGTCAAAACACCACAAACAAGAAATTACAAGACACATACAAAGCACTCCTCCCTACTAGTAAGGAAACACTCCTAACCACTAACCCTCTACCCTAATTCGCGTTCTCTACACCTTCCTATCAAGGGTCATATATTCTATAAGCTGTAACTGCTCTATTTCATATCTAATCTCCCCCTTCAATATTTCTTCGGCCTACCTCTATCCCATCTGAAGCTATCCATAGCCAACCTCTCACACCTTTAAACTGAGGCATCTATGCACCTCCTCATCACATGGTCGAACCATCTCAACCTTATTTTTTGCATATCATCTTCCACCAAAGACACTCCTACCTTCTCTTGAATAATCTCATTTCAAATCCTATCTCTCCTAGTAAGTCCACACATCCATCTCAACATCCTCATCTCCTTCATTTTCAACTTTTGAATGTGGGAGTTCTTAACTGGCCAACACTCCGCTTCATACAACATAATCGGTCGGACTACCACTTTGTACAATTATATTTAAGCTTAGGAGGCACCTTCTTATCATACAAGACTTTGAAGCGACCCTCCATTTCAATCACCCTGCACAAATATGGTGCGTAACATCCTGGTCAATCTCTCTATTTCCAGGAATCCCTAGACCCAAGATACTTGAAACTATCTCTCTTTTGAATGACCCAAACATCTAGTTTTACTGCCACGTCAACCTTATGTATCAAATCACTAAAATTACACACCAAGTACTTCGTCTTGATCCTACTCAACTTAAACCTTTTATACTCAAGGGTCTGTCTCTAAACTTTTAACTTATCATCAAATCTTCCCCAGTCTCATCAATTAGTATTATATCATAAGCAGATAACATACACCAAGGTACCTCTCTTTGAATGTGTCGGTCAATACATTCATCACCAAGGTGAATAAAAAGGACTAAGAGTCGGTCTCTGGTGCAATTATGTCAAAATCACAAAGTTCTGTGAATATCCTTATACCTTTCTCACACAAGTGTTTGCTCCATCGCATATATCCTAAATTGACCTAGTGTGCACCATAGGTACAACTTTAACCTCTAAGATCGATGAACACCATGTGCAATTTCTTCTTTCCCTCTCTATACTACTTCACTAATTTCCTCACAAGGTGAATGACCTATATAGTCGAACGACCTAGTATGAAATCAAAATAATTCTTGAAAATAGTCACGATCCTCCCCAGCCTCAGCTCTACCACCTTTTCCAAACCTTCATAGTATGACTCAACAACTTGATATCTCTATAGTTGTTGCAACTCTGAATATCCCTCTTGTTCTTATAAATGTAATCATCGTACTCTATTTCTATGCTTTGGGCATTTTAGTTGTTCTAAAAATGATGCTAAACAACCTTGTCAGCCACTCGATATCTGTCCCGCTAGTGCTCTTCCAAAAATTTACCAAAATCTCTTCTAGCCTAGTCACCCTACCCCTATGCATCCTGTGAATATCACCATTGAACTCCTCAATCGTACCACGTCTACAATAACCATTATTTAGACACCTTTTAGAGTGCTCTAAGTACCCCAACACAAAACCTTTGTCCAACTTGTCATTCAAAAGTCTATGGAAATAAGACTGCCACCTCCTCCTAATGAAGGCATCCTTTACCAATACTTTTCCATCTTCCCCCTTGATTTACTTCACTTGGTAAAGGTTACATGCCCTTCTCTCCCTATCCTTGGCAAGCATATACAACTTCTTTTCTACATCTTTCTGTCTAAAGACGCATACAAGATCTCAAAAGTTATTGTCTTAGTCATCGTAATTGCTAACTTAGCCTCTTTCCTAGCTAACTTATACTTCTCCACATCATCCTTATTCTTAACCAACTTTGTATAAGATACCTTCTTAGTTTCCACCTTTCTTTTAACTTCTTCATTCCACCACCAGTCCTCCGGTGCTTGCCAGATTAGCCTGTTGAGACACCCATACCTCTCTGGTTGTCTTGCTGATGCAATTGCCAGTCATCTTTGACATATAATCCGTGTCCCCTATACTTTTCCAAACCTCCTTAGTCATCAACTTCTCCTTATCTCCATAGAACTAACCAAACTTAAGTTGCCCCACTTAATCTTAGGTCGATCCTCCACACCCTCTTCTTTTTCCCTTCTTGATTTTTAAGTCCATCACCGGAAGCTTATTAGTTCGAAAGATTCTCTCGAGGTATGACCTACTCTATTACCCTTCTAAAGCATAAAAAAGTCTATCTGAGTCTTGGCTACTGAACTACAAAAGTTATTAAGGTGCCCTTCCTTCTTTGAGAAACTTGCATTCGCTACCACCAACTGAAAGATACTTGTAAAATTCAAAAGTGAGGCTCCTCCTTCATTCCTTTCTCCGATACCAAAACCTCTATGCATATCATGATAGCCTATTAATAACGAACCCACACGCCCATTGAAATCACCTCATATTAAAAGTTTTTTAGTGCTTGGGATGCCTCTCACCATCTCATCCAAAACCTACCAAAAGCTTTTCTTCTCCTTCTTGTCTGACCCAACCCGACCAGGGGCTTTATCGTAATGGGCATCCCAAGTCCAACCAGGACTGGGTACCACCCCATGTTACCTAAACCAACCACCATTAGCATATCTTTAGCCGGCTAAATACCAATCTATAACCAGATAGCATCAGTAGACAAGGATTGACTCTAGGATAGGTCTATTCCTAGACCAACCCTATCAAGTCATCCCATCACACCAAATTGTACCCACCATACCAATACTGAAACAAGGTCCATAAAACAAGCTATCACTAAATAAATTCCAAAACATAATATGATTAATCCCAAAATAAAATACGATAGAACAACCAATAATATCATTAATCGGTATCAGCCCCAATACTAAAACCAATGCTAAGGCTGACGGCAATACCGATCCCGCTCATTCTAACCCATAACAGTATCATAAAACCTCTAACAAAAAAAGTAAGAATATCTGATTGGTACATGCCCCCAACCATAGCCAAAACCAATATCCTGAAATAAGTCAAAATGTCTAAAAGTATCTATAACATGAAATAGAGCCTTTCGGAAAGATAGAAGTTCATCACTTTAATCCAACAACTGTCCCCGAGTCAATCACTATATAGGAAAAGTAGAATGGCTAGTTTTTGCATAGGGTGGGTATAAAACTGCCCAAAAATGGGTTAGCGAGTGATCGCTTGCATGAACTCAGAAAAGGATAAAATAATGCCATTTATAAAATCAAGTAAAACTATCTATATGAACATAACCAGACATACATATATATATATATAACCATGTCGGGAAAGGGGACCTGGTTTAGCATGCAATTAAAACCTTTACCTGCTGTGTAGTTTTACCATCCTAAACCACCCACGGCCTATATGGGTTCAACTTCTCTTGTTGAAAGGGCCCCAGTACATAAAGTCGCACGACCAGGGAAGAAAACCTGGGATGACTAGTATATTCCCCAAATATAAAGTGTGACATGATGCACACAGTCACCAAGACCAACCTCACATCGGCAAATATGAGATTCCAGTTTTGGTCCTCCTGGGACCTCTACCTTCCACGACTTTGCTACATATCCTACCGTTATTGACCAATTAAAATCATTACCAAGCAAACAACCAATCCATTAACCATTTATTAACCAAGGCTATTAATAGTGGTATCGTCATACCAATAATAACTTGCAAGATTTGTCCATAGCCAACCATATGTAGGTTTTAAGGGATTTCATGGATCCTTCATGATTTCCAATTAATCAAAACCATGGACGCAAAGTCCTTTTCAATCCATTTAAAACTATTTAAACCATTCATACCATTTAAGGTTCCATTACCAAGTTTAAACCATGCATAAGTTCCATTGAAAAACCAATATTGTAATGAAAACATTGTTAAAGGCATTTTATCAAACACATTAGAGGAATAGTATTTCCAAAACCAAAGTCATTACGAAAGAACCATTCCCATTTAACCAATTATCCAAAACCACCATTAATGCATATAAAAGCATCATTAAAACATGGAAAAATCATAACCAAGCATTTATAACCAAAACCCCCAAATCATACAACAATGAAATCATAAAAACATTGTATAAACCATGCCTTTAGTTCGAAGTATCAATGAAGGAAGAGAACATACATTAATTGACAAAGTAGATGGAGAGAAACCACCAATAAGATCCCCAAATTAGTCTTCTAGTTGAAACCCTAACTTCCTTGCCTAAATTTGTTTGAGAGAATTATAGAGTATTTAGAAAGAGTTTCTAAGTTTTAATGAATAGAATAATAGGGTAAATAGCCTCCCAAGAGAGTTAGAAGTCTTGGGACCTTATTAGGATAAACTGAGAAATGTCCATAATACCCCCACTTAAGTTGCACAAAATCTTATCACAGGGGTACGACTGACCCTCACGAGTCGTACCCTTCGATACAAGTGGTACCTTCTACTCATATCCTAAGCCTCAACCCTTGGACCCAAATGTACAATATATGAATCATTCTACCCAAGTCGTATTGACAACATAAGATTCGTACCCTTCACTCGTATCACTGGTAAGATAGAAACATAGATGGTTTGAACACTGCCCACCATATGAGTCTTGGGTATGACTCGTACCTTGGCTTATGGCTCCTGGTGAGCCACTCGTACTCAAATCCAACTTAAGTTACCAAGTCTAAGGTTAAGTAAAGGAACCAAACAATCCGTATCCAACCATACAACTCATACCACCAAGTCATACCCATTCGAGTGACCAAAATCCATCCCACCAACCAACACTTGTCAGCATAAGAGTGGACCATACCATTTGTATCCGAACATACGACTCATATTCATGAGTCATACTGGGTCCAAAAACTAGAATTTCAGGAAATTTTCTAAGGTCTAGAAACCAGGGTGTTTCATTGTCCAAGCCCACTTGTGGAGCGTAGGCACTAATAATGTTCAATGAACCTCCAATAACCAACTTAATCGACATCGACCTATCGTTTATAACATATAAAGTATAATATTTCTTTTTGCATATTTTTTTTTGAGAAAATACATAAATCCCCCCATTAATTGTCTACTAAACTTACTTTAGCACTTTAACTTTTTTGAATAATTTTTTATCCCCTTAACTAGTTGTCAGTGAATTTAGTACCTTCATAAAATTGGAGAACCACTCTTATGGTAGCAGGTGTTCTACACACACTTTCACGTGTCAAACTGTCACGAACTGAGGCTACCCCTTAGTCGCGACAACGGTGCTTCCGGTCACAAGTGACCACAAGCTAACCCATAAGCTGGTACCTGCTGTGAGCACTGAATAAAATGACATTGATACAACTTATGAGGAAGATAAACTAATAAAATACTAAAAATCTAATTACTGAATATATGTAAATGCCAAGTCTTAAATGTCGGTGACAACTAATAATACTAAAATGACTGATTGACTGTCTAACTGATTGTCTAAAAGTCTCTGATCATCATGAGGAGTTGATGGGACAAACCCCCAACTAACATCAACTGGTTGAGCATAAGAAAATGCTAAAATAATTGAAGTAAATATATCATATTCTCGATGGATGAGGAATCACCACTATTGCTGATGAGTAATGCTGAGCTGTCTAAGAACGGTCGGGAAACTGAGCGTCCAAACCTATGTTATAAGACAACATAACGCAAAAGAAAAGTATGCGGTCAGTACTTTGAATGCACAGTATATGAGATGAGGACTGGTTGAAATGCATGAGGTAACTGAGCATGAATGCATGAATATGTAATACCTGAGAATGTAAGACTAAGTATAAACATGTTTCTGAGATAATCTGTATTCTGAAAGACTGAAAGCTGTACAACTGAATAACTAAAAATTTATATACTTGGTCAAGCAGACCTGGACTGAATATACTAATTACTGTACTAAGACTGTGGGAGGTATCAAATAATCAACATGCCCCATTATGAGCTAATAAGGGTCCAACCTGTAACCCCAATTAGAAGGGTGTCAGTACCGTGCCATGGGTACTAACATTAGTTATGTGGATCCGACAAACTAGTGTCCCGCAGGACCAGGGTGTCAGGCCTAAACTGACGGGCGACCCTTGAGAGGAAGTCAAGCCTAAACAGATGGGTGATCCCTCATGTCCTACACTAACTGCATAGTTTTGGAATACAGGGACTGCTACTAACGCTCTGCCTAACTAATGGAAAAACTGCCATCCCAGCATTCTCTCGATACTAAATCCTACTCCCAACTGAACTGACACTGGTACTGAACTGAACTAAGTTTAACTGAACATTATTTTTGATAATTAATAGTACTTATTATGATCATGAATTTTTGAGTAAATAACAAGACTCGTGGTTTCACTGAATTATTATTTGGAAAATCTAAAATTATGTAAAACACGTTGGTATCGGGTGTTCATAACCCACCAGCACTAAATTATCATGAAATACAATATTAAGGCTCAAATCTATAGTATGAGATCATGATTCAAAGACTCAAAGTATAGACATTTTGTCAAACATGTGATAATCATGAACTTGAACACGAGAATGTCTTAAGACATGGGAAAACAACATGGTTACATGACCAAGATCATAACTTGATAATATAACATGAAATTCACTTGAATATAACATGAGAGATTGAAGCTTAAAGCATAAGACAACCTAACTTGTCATGGAATCATTCTTTGGCATGAATTAAGTCAAACTACTAAGGAGAAACATGAATTAAAAACTCATCTTGAACATGTAAAAATCTATAATAAGAGAAAAATCCATACTTTAATTGACCAGAAGGTTTTTAAGCTCCATAGGTGAAAGGGACCTATGGATGAACATCTAACATACCTCTCTCACCAGATGAATTCTTACAAATTTCTTGAGGATTTCTTAAACTTGAAGCTTAAATTCCTTAATTTCTTGTGAAAGAGTTTGGACTTGTTTTGGGAAAAGAAAGGGTTTCTTGAGAGCAATTTGTTAAATAAAAGGGCAAGTAATGCTCTTTGGAAGCCCCAAATTCAAATTATGGACGGATTAGGTGAAGGAAAATGACTAAAATACCCTTAAAATGCTAAAGAATAAAAACTGAACGAGATAAGGAGGGGGAAGCATGGGTTGTGGAGAGGTAGACTAGGCCTGGCGGCGCCTACCGTAGAGAGGTGGATTGGATAAGGTGGCGCCCGCCTTATCCAGGTGAATTGGAGGGGGCGGCGCCCGCTTATCTCGGTGGTGCTACTGGTTTGGTTTTTGAAATATGCCCCTACACTCATTTGAAAATTTAAAAGCTTATCTGAGATATACTTTGAAGCACCCCGATCATGAATCAACTCAAAAATTGACGTCCCAAGGTTAGGAAGGTTAAAAATAAGGTCATCTAAATTTATGGGTCTTGAAAATGACTAAGTCCTCAACACTTAGTGAAAATTCCAAGTCTTGGACCCCTTAAACATGCAACTGTGATTTGAATTGAGCATGGAATTTTATAGGGTATTACATTATCTCCCCCTTGGAAACATTCATCCTTCAATAAGACTAGTTAGACTAAGAGCACTAAGGGAACTTAGATCACATACTGAACATGCATGACTGGATATAGGATTATACAACTGAATCTAAAATGGAATACATTAATTGAACTGATTTTAGTGAATGCAAGCACTGACATGAGAATGATTACATAGCTGAAGCTGAGTATAAAAAAGATTCAATCTAAGGAAAATCATTACCTCAAGATGAATCTGGGTTTGAGAAGAAGAGGTGAGGCAACTTGGCTCGCATATATGCTTCTGCTTCCTAAGTAGCTCCCTGAACAGACTGATTTCGCCTAAGAACTTTAACCAAGGGAACACCAATCAAGGATATCAATTGGGACATATTCATAGGAAAGTCTATCCTTAACGTCCATATCTTCTAATGGAATAAATACAACTGAATCACCAATACATTTCTTTAATAAGGAAACATAAAATACCGGATGTACTGACGTAAAATCTGTAGGCAACTCTAGCTCATAAGCTACTTTCCCAAAATGACTCAAGATTATATATGGGCCAACATAGTGGGGACTGAGTTTCCCCTTCTTGCCAAATGTCTTTACTCCCTTCATAGGCAAAGTTTTCAAATTGACCAAATCATCAATCTCAAACTCAAGACCCCTTCTCCTCACATCTGAATAAGATTTCTGACAGCTTAGCGTAGTCTTTAGCCTCTTTCGTATCAACTGAACTTTCTCCATTGCCTCAAATACTGAATTTGGCCCTATCAAAGCTGCTTCGCCAGCCTCAGACCAGCTAATAGGAGATCTACATCTCCTTTTATAGAGAGTCTCAAATAGAGCCATCTGTATACTAGAGTGATAACTATTATTATAGGCAAACTCAATGAAAGGTAAATGGTTATCCCAGCTACCTTTAAAGTTAATAAAACTTGCCCTCAACATATCTTCTAAAGTATAAATGGTCCTCTTTTCCTGACCATCTATCAGAGGATGAAAAACTATACTGAGATAAACTTAGGTACCAAGACCCTTGTGAAAAGCCTTCCAAAAGTGAGAGGTGAACTGTGTACCTCTATCTGAAATGATAGAAAATAGAATCCCATGCAACTTAACCAACTCCCTAATATAAAGCCTGGTATAATCGTCAGTTGATTACGAAGTATGAACTGGCAAGGAATGAGCTGATTTGGTCATTCCATTGACAGAGACCCATATCGAATCATGCTGACGACCCGTATGAGGAAACCCTATCACGAAATCCATGTTCACCACTTCCCACTTCCTAGTGGGGATGCTAAACTCTTGCAATGTACCATTAGGACTTCGGTGCTCAACCTTAACCTACTGACAATTTAGGCACTTAGCCACAAACTCTGCAATATCCTTCTTCATACCACTCTAGTAATAGATTTCCTGCAAATCAAGGTACTTTTTAGGGGCTCCTAGATGGATAGAGTATCGTGCACCATGTGCTACCACAAGTATTAGCTATCTCAAAACATCAACACATGGAACACATACCTCCCATGACAATGAAGCACACCATCTCCCTCTTGGTAAAAAACTGTACTTTCTGATCTCTAACTGTCTCCTTCAACATAACCAAACTAGGATTCCTATCTTTATTTTCTTTCACTTCGACAACCAATGAAGATTTCGAATGACTCTGAACCCATATAGTACCCTCAGCTAAATCAACTAATCGAAAACCTAATCTAGCAAGCTAATGAACCTGACAAACTAACTTCTTCTTATCATCCTTTACATGGGCAACACTATCCATAGACATCCTGCTAAGGGCATCTGCCACTATATTGACTTTTCTCGAACGATACAACACACTCACATCATAATTTTTTAACAACTCAAGCCACCTTCTCTGATAAAGATTCAGATATTTCTGTGTGAACACGTATTATAATCTCTTATGGTCAGTGAGCACATAAACATAAACCCCATTAAGAAAATGTCTCTAAATTTTCAAGGTGAAAACAACAGCTGCCAACTCAAGATTATGGTTAGTATAATTCTTCTCGTGGGGTTTAAGCTGTATAGAGGCATAGGCTATGACCTTACCTCTCTACATCAGAACATAACCATGATTAATTCTGGAAGCATCATAATAAACTATAAACCCATCTATGCCATCTGGCAAAGTTAAGGCTGGAGCAAAAGTGAGTCGAGTTTTCAACTCGTGAAAACTCTTCTCACAAGAATCTGACTACTGAAATTTGACTTTCTCTTGAGTCAATCGAGACATGAGAGATATAATAGAAGAAAATCCTTCGACAAACCATTTGTATTAGCCAGCCAAACCCAAAAAACTCCTAATATCTAATGGATTGATGGATCTGGGCTAGTTTCTCACCGCTTTGGTCTTTTGTGGGTTATCTTTAATCATGTCACTGGAAATAATATGGATAAGAAAAGTTACTGACCTCAACCAAAATTACCAATTACTGAACTTGGCAAAAAACTGATAAGCTCTAAGGTTTCTTAACAAAGTTCTCAGATGGTCTGCATGATCATTCTCACTATGGGAATAGACAAGGATGTCATCAATAAGGACTATGAAATATATGTGCAAGTACTGTCTGAACACTTTATTCATTAAGTCCATGAAAGCTGCATGGGTATTTGTTCATCCAAAAGACATAACTAAGAATTTGAAGTGTCCATACCGTGTTTTGAAAGCTGTCTTTGGAATGTTACATTCTTTGACTCTGAGTGGATGATAACCGAATCTAAGGTCTATCTTAGAAAATAATTGGCACCCTAAAGTTTGTTGAACAAGTCGTCAATTCTGGGGAGTGGATACTTATTATTAATTGTGACTTTTTTCAACTAATGGTAGTTGATGCATATTCTGAGAGAACAGTCTTTCTTACATATAAATCGAACTAGTGTGCCCCATGGAGAGACACTCGGATAGATGAACACTTATCTAACAGATCTCTTAAATGCTCTTTTAATTCTTTATGTTTAGCTGGCGTCATTTTGAAAAGTGGAATAAAAATAGGCTGGGTATCTGGAAGGAGATCTATTTCGAAGTCAATTTCCCTCTCAGGAGGGACTTTAGGAAGATCTTCAGAAAACATATCTAAAAACTCATTTACCACAGGAACTGACTCAAGACTCGAGGTTTCAGTACTTGAGTCTTTGACTAATAAAAAATGGTAAACACATCCTTCAGATATATCATTATTACTTTAAGATATGAAACAATCTGACCCCTAAGCACTAAAGTACTACCCCTTCATTTGCTAACTGGATCTTTGGAAAACTGAAACTAAACGATTCTGTTTATGAAATTAACTAAATCATATCATGAGTGGATCCAATCGATGCTGAGAATGATATCAAAATCAGTCGTTTCTAACTTTTTGAGATCAACTGAGGTGATATTTTGAGATACTATGATCGGGCAATTTCTGTATACCCATCTGGCTGCAATAAATTTACCCACTGGGATAGACACGAAGAAAGACTCTGCTAATTTTTTTGGGACTTACACCAAAATTAATGACTATATATGGAGTCAAAAAAGAAAGTGAAGCGTCGGGATCTAACAATGCATAAACATGAAAATGGAAAACCTGTAATGTACCCGTTACCATGTTAGGAAAACTCTCCTGATCCTATTGAGTTTGAAGGGCATATAAAGTATTCTGACACTTCCCACTGGTTGTATTGGATGTGGCCCCCTACAGAGTCAGGCGACCTGCTGAGACTGATGGGAAATTAGAGTGGCCCTATTGGCGATCACCTCTGCCCCACTGAGTGACCACCACACACTCTCAAACCCTATGATTTGGCTTGCCACTACCAAAACACACATCACTACCAGCCTTACACTCCCCCTGATGATCCCTACCATATTTCTTGCAAAGTGGATTAGTACGACCACTGTTTACACTACCCTGGGACTTAGAGCCTGACATTCTATCCTGACTGCCTTGCCTGAACTTAGGCACTGGAGCACAAGATGAAGATAGATATGGGGCTGAAAATTTCTAACAGAAATAAGAACGGTTACCACCTTTTGACCTTGGATGAGAAAAGTTAAAACTAACTATTTTAGCCCTCTTATTCTCTCTCTCTGTCCTTAAGTTTGTCCTCTTTAATCTGCTGAACATGAACCATGAGTTTAGATAAGCCCATCTCATTAATCAACATGGTAGTCCTACACTCCTTAACCACACTTTCAATCCCACCAAATACAAAGTGACTCATTCTAGACCTATTGTATGCCACCATAGTAGGAGCATACCTCACCAATTGAGTGAACTTAAGAGAGTACTCCTTCACACTTATACTACCTTGCTTCAAATTTATAAAATCCTATACCTTATCTTACCTCAACTTTAATGGAAAGAATCTGTCTAAGAAAGCCATGGCAAACTCCTTCCACTTAATAGGCCCTGCCTCCACACTTAGGTATCGAGTTTTAATAACCCACCAGCACTGAATGATCATGAAATATAATATTAAGGATCAAAGTTGTAGTATGAAATCATGATTCAAAGACTCAAAGTATAAACATTTCATCAAACATGTGAGAATCGTGGACTCGAACATGGGAATGTCTTAAAACATGGGAAAACAACATGGTTACTTGACTAAGATCATAACTTGATAGTATAACATGAAATTCACTTGAATATAACTTTAGAGATTGAAGCTTAAACCATGAGATAACCTAACTATTTATGGAATCATTCTTGGGCATGAATTAAGTCAAACTACTAAGGAAAAACATGAATTAAAAACTCATCTTGAACATGTAGAACTCCATAATAAGAAAAGATCCATACTTTAATTGAAAAGAAGATTTTTGGGCTCCATGGGTGAAAGGGACCCATGGATGAACATCCCACATACCTCACTAGATGAATTCTTAAATTCCTTAAGTTTTTTTTGAACTTTAAGCTTGAATTCCTTGATTTCTTGTGAAAGAGTTTGGATTTGTTCTTGGGGAAAGAGAGGGTTTTTGAAGAGCAATTTGTGAATAAAAGCGCAAATAATGCTCTTTGGAAGCTCGAAATTCGTGTTATGGATGGGTTACGTAAAGAGAAATGACTCAAAATACCCTTAAAATGCTAAGGAATAAAAATTGGATGGGATAGGGAGGGGCAAAACGGGCTTTAGAACGGTGGACTAGGTAAGGCGATGCCTGCCTTTGAGTGGTGGATTGGACCAGGTGGTACCCGCCTTACCCCGATAGACTGGAGAGGGCGACACCTGCTTATCCCAGTGGTGATACTAGTTTGGTTTCCTAAACATGCCCTATGCTCATCTTAAAATTCCAAAACTCACCTGAGATATACTTTGAACCGCTCCGATTAATCACCTAGAAAATCGATGTCCCGAGGCTGGGAAGTTAAAAATAAGATCATAGAAGTTTAGGGGTCTTAAAAATGACTAAGTCTTCAACACTTTGTGAAAATTCCAAGTCTTGGACCCCTTAAACATACAACTGTGAGATGAATTAAGCTTGGGATCTTATGGGTTATTACATTATCTCCCCCTTAGGAACATTCATCCTCGAATGAGACTGGTTATACTGAGAGCACTAAGGAAACTGAGATCACATATTGAACATACATGACTAGAAATATGATTATATGACTGAGTCTGAGATGTAATAACTAATTTTTGTGAATGCATGCATTGACACGAGAATAATTACATAGTTGAATTGAGAATAGAAAAGAGACAATCTAAGGAAAATCATTACCTCAAGATGAATCTGGGTTTGCGAAGAAGAGGTGAGGATATTTGGTTCGCATATATGCTTCTGCTTCCTAACTAGCTCCCTCAACAGACTGATTCTACCTAAGAATTTTAACCCAGGGAACTTCTTCATTCCTTAGCCTAAGAATCTGACGATCAAGGATCTCAACTGGGACTTCTTCTTAGAAAAGTCTATCCTTAACTTCCATATCTTCTAAAGTAATAACTACAGATGAATCACCAATACATTTCTTTAACATGGAAACATAAAATACTAAATATACTGACACCAAATCTGTAGGAAACTCTAGGTCATAAGCTATTTTCCCTAAATGACTTAAGATTCTATACGGGCCAACATAGCGGGGACTGAGTTTCCCCTTCTTGCCAAATCTCTTTACTCCCTTCATAGGAGAAATTTTCAAATAGACTGAATCACCAACCTTAAACTCAAGATCCCAATTTCTCATATATGCATAAGATTTTTGACGGCTTTGGGCAGTCTTCATCCTCTCTCGTATCAACTAAACTTTATCCATTGCCTTAAGTAATAAATCTATCCCTATCAAAACAGCTTCACCTGCCTCAAACTATCCAATTGGAGATCTATATCTCCTTTCATAGAGAGCCTCAAATGGAGCCATCTGAATACTGGAGTGATAACTATTGTTATAGGCAAACTCAATCAAAGGTAAGTGGATATCCCAACTACCTTTAAAGTCAATAATACATGCCTTCAACATGTCCTCTAAAGTCTGAATGATCCTCTTTGCTTGACCATCTGTCTAAGGATGAAAAATTATACTGAGATAAACTAGGGTACCAAGACCCTTGGGAAAAACCTTCCAAAAGTGAGAGGTAAACTGAGTACCTCTATTTAAAATAATAGAAAACAAAATACCATGCAACTTAACCAACTCCCTAATATAAAGCCTAGCATAATCCTCAACTGAGTACGAAGTATGAACTGGAAAGAAATGAGCTGATTTGGTCATTCTATAGATAATGACCCATATCAAATCATGCTTACGATGCGTGCGAGGCAACCCTATCATAAAATCCATGTTGACTACTTCCCACTTCCATGTGGGGATGCTAAACTCCTGCAATGTACCACTAAGCCTTTGGTTCTCAACCTTAACCTGCTGATAATTTGGGCACTTAGCCATAAACTCTGAAATATCCCTCTTCATACCACTTCACTAATAAATTTCCTATAAATCATGGTACTTTTTAGTGGCTCCTGGATGAATCGAGTATCTCGTACCATGAACTTTTGTAAGTATTCACTGTCTCAAATCATTAACATACGAAATACATAACCTGCCCTGACAATGAAGCACACTATCTCCTCCTTGGAAGAAAACCTCTACTTTCTGATCTCTAACTGTATCCTTTAACTTAACCAAACTAGGATACCTATCTTTATTTTCTTTCACTTCGATAACTAATGAAGATTCTGAACCACTCTGAACCCATATACTACCCTCAGTTGAATCAACCAATCGAACACCCAATCTAGTAAGCTAATGAACCTTATGAACTAACTTCTTCTTATCATCCTTTACATGGGCAATACTACCCATAGACAACCCGCTAAGGTCACCTGCCACTACATTAGCATTGCTCAGATGATACAACACACTCACATCATAATTTTTTAATAACTCAAGCCACCTTCTTTGTTGAGGATTCAAATCTTTCTGTATGAACACGTACTGTAAACTTTTATGGTCAGTGAGATATAACCTTGCCTCTCTATATCAAAACACCACCAAGACCAACTATGGAAGTATCACAATAAACTACAAACCCATTTGTGCCATCTGGCAAAGTCAAAACTGGAGAGAAATTAAGTAAAGTCTTCAACTCCTGAAAACTCTTTTCGCAAGAATCTAGCCGCTAAAATTTAACTTTTTTATGAGTCAATAGTGACATGGGGTATGATCTAAAATTAAACCATTTGAAAAACCATCTGTAGTAGCCAGCCAAACCCATGAAACTTTTGATATCTGATGGAGAGATGGGTCCGAGCTAGTTTCTCACCGCTTTGATCTTTTGAGAGTTAAATCTAATGCCATCACCAAAACTAATATGGCTAAGGAAAGCTACTGACCTAAGCCAAAATTCACAAATATTGAACTTGGAAAATAAATGATGAGCTCTAAGGGCCTACAACACAATTCTGAGATGATCTTCATGATCATTATAACTACGGTAATAGACAAAGATGTCATCAATTAAGACTATGAAGAATATGTCCAAGTACTATTTGAACACTCAGTTCATCAAGTTCATGATAGCTGTAGGGGCATTCGTTAGTCCAAAGAACACAACTAAGAATTAGAAGTGACCATACTGAGTTCTGAAAACTATCTTCGTAATGTCACATTCTCTAACTCTGAACTAATTATAGCTGAATCTGAGGTCTATCTTAGAGAAATAACTGGAACCCTAAAGTTTGTCAAACAAATCAACAATTCTGGGGAGTGGATACTTATTCTTGATTGTGACTTTGTTCAACTGACGATAGTCGATGCATATTTTGAGAGAGCCATCTTTTGTATGAACGAATAAAATTAGTGTGCCCTATAGATAGACAGTTGGCTAGATGAACCCCTTATCTAAGAGATCTCTTAACTGCTCTTTCAATTCTTTAAGCTCATCAAGAGCCATTCTATAAGGTGGAAAAGAAATAGGTTGGATATCTGGAAGGAGATCTATTCCAAAGTCAACTTCCCCATCGGGAGGGACTCCAAGAAGATCTTTAGGGAACACATCTGAAAATTCATTTACTATAGGAACAGACTTAAGACTTAGGGTCTCAATAGTGTAGTCTTTGCCTTGGACAAGATGGTAAACACATCCTTTAGATATCATCTTTCTTGCTCTAAGATATGAAATACTTTGACCCTTAACCAATGAAGTACTTACCCTCATTTCGCTAATTGGTTTGTTAGGAAAATAAAACTGAACGACACTGTTTCTGCAATACACTAAAGCATAGAATGAGTGTATCTGATCCATGCTAAGACTGACATCAAAATCGGTTATTTCTAACTCTACGAGTTCAACTGAGGTGATTTTTTGAGATACTATAATCGAGAAATTTCTATATGCCTGTTTGGCTGTAATAAATTCACCCACTAGGGTAGACACTAAGAAAGACTCTGCTAATTTTTTAGGGCTGACACCAAAATTGACGACTATTTAAGGAGTCACAAAAGAAAGTGAAGCTTCAAGATCTAACAATGCATAAACATGAAGATGGAAAACTTATAACCTACCCATAAATATGTCAGGAAAATAGTCCTAATACTATTCAGTCTGATGGGCATATAACCTGTTTCGATGTTGCCCACTGGTTTCACTGGTTGTGGCCCCCTACTGAGTTGAGCGACCTATTGGGACTTATCGAAAATTGGACTGACCTTGTTGACGATCATCTCTACCCCTCTGAGTGACCACCATACACTATTGAACCCTATGGCCTGGTTTTCCACAACCAAAACACACATCACTACCAGCCTTACACTCACCTTGATGATTTCTACTGCATTTCTTTCAAAGCAGATTAGTACGACCTTTGTTTTAACTACCCTAGGACTAAGAGCCTAGCGCTTTATTGATGAGTGGTGAATTTACTACTCCTTTACGCTTAACATTCGTGCACACTACCATGATTTGAATAAAAAGTGAGACATATTTGGGGTTAAATAGACTAATTTCCATATTTTGCAGGTGTACAAATGCTGAGAAGAAAAGAAGCAAACTTGAGCTAAAAAGAATAAAAAAGAGAATTAAAGTGCAAGAGCTGGAAAAACTAAAGCAGAATCAGGATTTAGTCCTCAGTTATTGCAATCACGGGCATCAGCCCACGATCGCAACAAGTTAAGCTAGTCAACGATTGAGATAGACTAACCACAGTCATGATCTATCTTCCGTGCTATCGTGAGAGAGGAAAATGACCCAAGGTTAGAACATCATTTTGACCAGCTGACTCCAAATCCTATTTAAGGCTCAAAACCTCTTCATTCTAGGGATCGATCCATAGTTACACTAACACTACCTCCCATCCTTAGTTTAGGGATTTTGTAATTTTTTAGAGCTTGGAGCTCAAATTTGTACTAATTTGAGCTAAGAAGACATTAGAGTAACTTCTGAGTGTAGATTTTGCTATGTCTATTGAAGATTCCTTTGTGTCTAAGGTGTGGTTTGCTCTATCTTTATTTTTCCTATGAATAACTTTAATAGACATTTGTATTTATTATTATTATGATTTGCTAGATCTACCTCCTGGGATTATGTTTTAATAAGAAATAATTGTGATGGGTTGTGATATATTTGTGTGAAAGTTAGTATGTTGATGATGGGTTCTATTGTTGCTTGATTATATAGGTTGGGATTTTTGGGTTAAAGCTCCAAAGGCCTAAATGGGTTTGATGGATAAAAGTCCCAAGCTTTTGAAAGCCCTAGCCATCCAAATATCCATACTCTAGAAAAATCTAAGCCATCTTCAAAATAAGGGTTTTGGGTGAAGTATAGGAATCCATATCATCCTCGAAAGAGGGATTGGCGACCAAAGTAATGATAGACAATTATGGGCATAGTTTGCTAATTTTCACCATCTTAGACATAAGGGTGAATATAAGGTTGACTATCCCTTTGGTACCATCCTAAAAATAGGGGTGCTGAATTGAGGTAATGGGTGGCTTTAATTATTACACAAGTTAGGTGCTCGAAAGAGCCAATGGGTGAAATCTTTGTGGTTTTGTTGAAAGACTAACCACAAAGATCTTTGACCTAGCCAACCATATCATTATCAATTAATGTTTGCATCAAATTTTAACAAAATCATGCATTGACTTTCCCCTAGGAAAGCATACTCTAATGATCTGCACCTAATTGATTATACTCTAATTATTATCAGTCTCAAATTAGTCCTTTAGAAGCCTAAGAATTACTTTCACATTTTGACAAAATTAAAAACCCCCAAAACTATTTTGTACCATAGGTTTAACTTAGTAACTCTTATTCTGAGCCTACTCAATCTATACTCACATTGATCCTCGTGAATTCGACCTCGATTTTTGTTGGCTAAATATAATGACAACGACCGTCGAGCACTCAAATTGTTGTGTAAGTTGAGTGTTATAAAAAATGGCGCCGTTGCTGGGGAACAATTTGTTGTATTGAGTTAGTTTGAAATTTTAGCTTACTTGCTTAAATTCAAACTTGTAAATATTTGTTTGCTATTTTCTTTTGTTTCTTCTGTTAGTTAGATTTTTATTTTTTGTTCGTTTATTACTATGTCATCTTGGAATGAACATGAGTTCGGTGGTTGGAAATCCTATCATGAGAATCTATGTCCATATTGTAAAGGACACCAATTTTGAAAAGATTGTAGATATGTTCCCCAGAGAGAGATGTGTGCACCATATCAATATTATAAGGAGTATATATGTTCTTTGTGTGGTGGTTAAGATGGACATGGGAGTGATTGTCTAAATTCCCCTTCCCCCCATTATGCTAACCTAGTTTCTAGTTCTTCTTATGATTTTGATAGGTCTTATGATAAAGAAAGGTAAGAACAAATCACAAAAAATATTTGTGTTGAAGCCATGCTTCAACGTATCTTGGAACAGGTGACATCAATGGATGATGATTTACGACATTGGAGTGAATGTCCAAATACCCCCTCCCTTATTATGCTAACCCAAATGCTAACTCTTCTTTAGGATTTGAGAGGTTTTATGACAAAGAAAGGGAAGAATGAAGCACAAAAAATAGTGGCATAGAAGCAATGCTTCAACGTATCTTGGGGTTGACAACAACGGTGGAGGAGGAAGTAAATCTTATACTCCAACCATGGGGGCATGAAATGAGGAAAACAAGAAGAGAGAAGACATGGCCATGGAGGTTAATCATTCTAATACTCGGCCATGCCCACACTCCTGAATACTGTAGTGATAACTATTGTTATAGGCAAACTCAATCAAAGGATAGTGGACGTCCCAACTACCTTTAAAGTCAATAATACATGCCCTCAACATGTCCTCTAAAGTCTTAATGGTCCTCTTTGCCTGACCATCTGTCTAAGGATGAAAAGTTGTACTGAGATAAACTTGGGTACCAAGACCCTTGGGAAAAACCTTATAATAGGGAGAGGTAGACTAATTAACTCTATCTAAAATAATTGACAACAAAATCCCATGCAACTTAATCAACTCCCTAATATAAAGCCTGACATAATCCTCAACTATGTACGAAGTATGAACTGGAAAAAAATGAGCTGATTTGATCATTCTATAGATAATGATCCATATAGAATCATGCTTATGATGCGTATGAGGCAACCATATCATAAAATCCATGTTAACTACTTCCCACTTCCATTTGGGGATTCTAAACTCCTACAATGTACCACTAGGCCTTTGGTTCTCAACCTTAACCTATTGACAATTTGGGTACTTAGCCACAAACTCTGCAATATCCCTCTTCATACCACTCCTCTAATAGATTTCCTACAAATCATGGTACATTTTAGTGGCTCCTGGATGAATTGAGTATCACACACCATGAAGCTTTGCAAGTATTCACTATCTCAAATCATCAATATACGAAACACATAAATTGCCCTAACAATGAAGCACACTATCTTCTTCTTTAGAGAAAACCTTCACTTTCTGATCTTTAACTGTCTCCTTCGACTTAACCAAACTAGGATCCCTATATTTTTTTTCTTTCACTTTAATAACCAATAAAGATTCTGAACCACTTTGAAACCATATACTACCCTCAACTGAATCAACCAATCGAACACCTAATCTAGTAAGCTAATGAACCTCAAGAACTAACTTCTTCTTATCATCCTTTACATGGGAAATACTACCCATAGACAACCTGCTAAGGGCATCTTCCACTATATTGGCCTTTACCAAATGATACAACACTCTCATATTACAATCCTTTAATAACTCAATCCATATTCTCTGATGAAGATTCAGATAATTTTGCATGAACACGTACTGTAAACTCTTATGGTCAGTGAAAACATCAACATGAACCCCATAAATATAATGTCTCTAAATTTTCAAGGTAAAAACAATAGCTGCCAACTCAAGATCATTGTTAGGATAATTCTTTTCATGGGGTTTAAGCGATCTAGTGGCGTAGGATATGACCTTGAATCTCTATTTCAAAACACCACCAAGACCAACTTTGGAAGTATCACAATAAACTATAAACCCATTTGTACCATCTAGCAAAGTCAAGACTATAGTAAAAGTGAGTCAAGTCTTCAAATCCTAAAAACTCTTTTCGCAGGAATCTATCCACTGAAATTTGACTTTTTTCTGAGTCAATCAAGACATAGGGTATGAAATTAAAGAAAACCCTTTGAAAAACCATTTGTAGTAGCCAGCCAAACTCAAGAAACTCCTGATATCTGATGAAGAGATGGGTT
This sequence comes from Capsicum annuum, assembly GCF_002878395.1. Lineage (NCBI taxonomy): Eukaryota > Viridiplantae > Streptophyta > Magnoliopsida > Solanales > Solanaceae > Capsicum > Capsicum annuum. The sequence goes on along the minus strand of NC_061115.1, from coordinate 169,685,697 downwards.
CGGGCCAAATTCTCACTGCTTTAATCTTTTGAGGGTTAACTCTAATGCCATCACCAGAACTAATAGGACCAAGACAAGCTACTGACCTAAGACAAAATTCACAAATATTGAACTTGGCAAAGAACTGATGAGCTCTAAGGGTTTGCAACATAATTCTGAGATGGTCTTCTTGATCATTATCACTACGGGAATAGACAAAGATGTCATCAATAAATACTATGATGAATATGTCCAAGTACTATTTGAACACTCAGTTTATCAAGTTCATGATAGCTGTAGGAGTATTCGTTAGTCCAAAGGACACAACTAAGAATTTAAAGTGACCATACTGAGTTCTGAAAGCTATATTCATAATGTCACATTCTCTGACTCTGAGCTGATAATAGCTGAATATGAGGTCTATCTTAGAGAAATAATTAAAACCCTGAAGTTGGTCAAATAAATCATCAATTCTGAGGAGGGAATACTTATTCTTGATTGTGACTTTGTTCAACTGATGATAGTCGATGCATATTTAGAGAGAACCATCTTTCTTATGCACGAATAGAACTGGTGTGCCCTATAGAGAGACAATCGCTAGATGAAACCCTTATCTAAGAGAGCTATTAACTGCTCTTTCAATTCTTTAAGCTCAGCTGGAGCCATTCTATAAGGTTGAATAGAAATAGGTTGAGCATCTAGAAAGAGATTTATTTTGAAGTTAATTTCCCTCTTAGGAGGGACTCCGAGAAAATCTTCAGGGAACACATCTAAAAATTCATTTACTACTGGATCAAACTCAAAACTCAATGTCTCAGTAGTTGAGTCTTTGACTCGGACAAGATGGTAAATACACCCTTTAGATATTATTTTTCTTGCTCTAAGATATGAAATAATATGACCCCTAAGCACTGAAGTACTGCCCCTTCTTTTGCAAACTGGTTCATTTGGAAACTAAAACTGAATGACTCTGTTTCTGCAATACTCTAAAGCATTGAATGAGTGAATCCAATTCATGCCAAGAATGACATCAAAATTGATCATCTCTAACTCTACGCTATCAACTGAGGTGATTTTTTGCAATACTATAATTAGGAAGTTTCTATATGCCTGTCAGGCTACAATAAATTTACCCACTAGGGTAGATATTGAGAAAGACTGCTAATTTTTTGTGTCTGATTCCAAAATTAATGGCTATATAAGGATTCACAAAAGAAAGTAAAGCTCTGAGATCTAACAATGCATAAACATAAAGATGGAAAACTTATAATGTACCCATAACTATGTCAGGAAAATAGGCCTAATACTATTCAGTCTGAAGGGCATATAACCTGTTCTGACGTTGCCCACTGGTTTCACTGGATGTGGCCCCCTACTGAGTCGAGCGACCTATTGGGACTGATAAAAAATTGGACTGACCTTGTTGACAATCACTTCTACCCCTCTGAGCGACCACCATACACTCTTGAACCCTATGGCCTGGCTTTTCATAACCAAAATACACATCACTACCAGCCTTACACTCACCTTGATGATTCCGACTGCATTTCTTGCAAAGCAGATTAGTATGACCACTATTTTCACTGCCCTAGGACTAAGAACCTAGCGCTTTATTGATGAGTGGTGAATTTACTACTTCTTTGCACTCAACATTCGTGCACACTACCATGATTTGAATGTAAAAGTGAGTCACATTTAAGGTTAAATATACTAATTCCCATATTTTTCAGGTATACAAGTTCTGAGAAGAAAAGAAGCAAACTTGAGATAAAAAGAATAAAAAAGAGAATTAAAGAACAAGAGCTGGAAAAACTGAAGCAGGATCAGGATTTAGCCCTCAGTTATAGCAATCACGGGTGTTAGCCCCTGATCGCGGTGAGTCAAGCAATTCAACCAACTGTGATTGAGATAGACTAACCACAATCGAGATCAATCTTCCGCACTCGCGTGAGAGAGGAAAATGACCCAAGGTCAGAAACATCATTTTGACCAGCCGACTCCAAATACCATTTAAGGCTCAAAACCCCTTCATTCTAGGGATCGATCCATAATTCTACTAACCCTACCTCCTATCCTTAGTTTAGGGGTTTTATAATTTCTTGGAGCTTGGAGCTCAAATTTGTACTAATTTGAGCTAAGAAGACATTAGAGCAACTTCCAAGTGTAGATTTGGCTTTGTCTATTGAAAATTCCTTTGTGTCTAAGGTGTGGTTTGCTATATCTTTATTTTTCCTATGAATAACTTTAATAGACATTTGTGTTTATTATTATTATAATTTGCTAGATCTACCTCTTGGGATTATGTTTTAATAGGAAAAAATTGTGATGGGTTATGATATATTTGTGTTGAATTTAGTGTGTTGATGATGGGTTCTATTGTTGCTTGATTAAATAGGTTGGTATTTTTGGGCTAAAGCTCCAGAGGCCTAAATGGGTTTATGGATGAAAGTCCCAAGCTCTTGAAAGCCCTAGCCATCCAAATACCCATATGGGTATGGTGAGTGAAAGCTCCATACTCTAGGAAACTATAAGCCATCTTCGAAATAAGGGTTTTGGGTGAAGTATAGGAATCCATACCATCCTCGAAAGAGGGATGTGGACACCAAAGTAATTATAGATAATTATGGGTATAGTTTGCTAATTTTCACTATCTTAGACATAAGGGTGAATATTTGATCAACCATACCTTTGGTACCATCCTATAAATAGGGGTGCCTAATTGAGATATTGGGTGGCTTTAATTGTCTCACACGTTAGGTGCTCAAAAGAGCCAATGGGTGAAATCTTTGTGGTTTTGTTGAAAGACTAACCATAAAGATCTTTGACCTAGCCTATCACATCATCATCAATTAAAGTTTGCATCAAATTTTAACAAACTCATGCATTGAATTTCCCCTAGGAAAGCATACTCCCATGATCTGCATCTAATTGATTACGCTCTAATTATTTTTAGTCTCAAATTAGTCCTTTAGAAGCCCAAGAATTACTTTTACATTTTGACAAAATTGAAAACCCCCAAAACCATTTTGTACCATAGGTTTAACTTAGTAACTCTTATTCTGAACCTACTCAATCGCCACTCACATTGATCCTCGTGGATTCAACCCCGACTCTTTTTGGCTAAATATAATGGTAATGACCGCCATCACTCAAATTTTTGTGTAAGTTGAGCGTTATCAATAATAGAACCGTTACAGGGGAACAATTTGGCGTATTAAGTTAGTTTGGAATTTTAGCTTACTTGCTTAAATTCAAATTTGTAAATATTTGTTTGCTATTTTTTTTTCTTTTGTTAGGTAGATTTTTATTTTTTATTCATTTATTACTATGGCATCTTGGAATGAATGTGAGTTCGGTGGTTGGAAATCTTATCATGACAATCCATGTCCATATTGTAAAGGACACCAATTTTGAAAAGATTGTAGATATGCTCCTCGGAGAGAGATATATGTACCATCTCGATATTATGAGGAGTATGTATGTTCTTTGTGTGGTGGTTAAGATGGACATGGGAGTGATTGTCCAAATGCACCCTCCCCCCTTTTATGCTAACCCAGTTTCTAGTTTTTTTATGATTTTGATAGGTATTATGATAAATAAATATAAGAACAAAGAGCAAAAAATATTGGTTTTGAAGCCATACTTCAACGTATCTTGGAATAGGTGACATCAATAGATGATGATTTACGGCATTGGAGTGAATGTCCAAATACCTACTCCCCTTGTTATGCTAACCCAAATGCTAGCTCTTCTTTAGGATTTGAGAGGTTTTATGAAAAATAAATGGAAGAATGAAGCACAAAAAATAGTGGCGTTGAAGCAATGCTTCAACATATCTTGGGGTTGACAACAATGGTAGAGGAGGAAGTAACTCTTATACTCCAATCCATGGGGGCATGTAATGATAAAAATAATAAGATAGAAGACATGGGCATGGACTTCAATCATTCTAATACCACAACCATGACCACACTCCTAAATGAGCTTAATATTAAAGAAGCCTCGGTGATTTCCCAACCAATTGAGCACAATATGGTTGTAGATGCTGGAATAAAGGAAATGGTTTTAGAGTCAAAAGAAGAATCCAAGCAAATTTGTTATGAAGACTCTAGTCCATTTAGGGGTGAAGAAGACCAATGGAATGCAACTCCAGAACTAAGGAAAAGGCCCCATTCTTCCGACTTTTCAACATTATGCTTGATGGATTTGTTGGAAGTCAATCCACCCAAGAAAATGATGAATATGTGAGAGAATAAGAAATTTATTTATATTTTGGATTTTATCTTTCCAAAAGGCCATTCTAAGACCCCAACCTTAAAGGCCAAGAATCTTAAAGATTGATGTACAATTAGTGGCCCTCTAATGTTCTCACTCTTGCTCAATAAGCCCACAAGAAAGTTTGAATATTTTTATTTTTACACTATTTACTTTTGAATAAGTTATATAATTCTGATGTTTTGTAGGTGTTTTGGACAGTATTGGAAGCCAAAAAAATAGGGGAAAACCAAGTTTGAGAAGTGTGGCAGCTTTGTAAAAAACAAGGCAGAATATGGAAGCAAAATACCTCTAGTACTGTGATTGCAGCCTGAGGATTGTGATCGCGATACTACGATTGAGTCAACTTTGCTGTAATTGCAATATCTTCTTCATCCTGTACCTTGGTTATCAATGTGGTTTCATGGAGACCCTTTAAATCTTTTTATGCTATTGTGTTATGTAGTAAGGTCACTACAAGTCCTTTAGTTAGGGGTGTGGCCCTACCATTGTGTGTAATCATTGGTTTGCAATTCTTGAACTTAGTCACACGAAGCATGGAAATTATGTGAATTGATTGTTTTCAGTTGTAGTTTTCTTGTTCTTTTGATAATGATGGTGGACGATCTTTTCCTTATGATGGATCAATTGACGAAATTTTTATGGGAAGAATATCATGGTTGAGTTTTGATCCATGGATGCAGGGGAAGTTTTAGCACCCTTAGCATCGAGATTACAAATACAAGGGAAGTCTGAGTACCTGTGGCATTGTGGATTTGGGATCACACTCATACCTTTGGTGAAGTCTGAGTGACCATATAGTTTGGTTCCCTGGTAGTCGTGATGTGAGATGGCGATTTGATATTGATGCTAGCAATAACAAATCTTGTGTGGTGTAAATGAAAAACATACACCCTCCTCAGTCCAATTTTTTTTTTGAAAAATCTAGGGGCATAGATATAACTATGTGACAATGCTTTCCCTCTTTTGGTGACTCCAAAATAGGTAGCTTGTACTATATGATGAATACCTCCTTTGGTCTCTAATAAGAAGTGCAATTGAGCCTCTTTGATAAGTTCGCATGTCATGTGTGCGGTGAGTGAAATTGTTTTACTCTCATGCTTGCTTGTATCATATTGAACTTACCTGGTTAGTCTTTCAAGGCTAATTGTGATCATTGCTTGGTTGTTGAAATGACCTTGGTCCATATTTGTGAACATAAGAGTCCACTTTAACCTAAATAGCCTATCCGTGCATAGATTATCTCCCTAGTCACCCATTTTAAGCTTTCAAACCCATCTTTGGCAACCACATTGTAAGCGTTAGCCCATTCTAATATTATCCCTCTTTTCAACCCGAACCTCCTTGAACTTGGAATTGCAACTTGAGTCAAAAATCCTAAGTTGGGGGTGGTGGAAATTAGAAGAAGGTAACCTTGGACCATAGGAATATAAATGGATGCCTACGTTCTAAGAAAAGAAAAAAAATAAAAAAGAGAGGAAAGGGGCAAACTAAGCAAAGGCATGAATTACAAAAGAGTCAAATGAGTAAAAAAATGCCTTCAAAAGAGATGGGTGAAGAAAAAAGATGGCAAATGTAGGAATGTGTGAATTTTGAAGGCAAATAAAGTGGCCCATGGTCGAAAAAATTGGTTGAAAATTGTTAGAGTGATGTAGATGTTCAAGGAGGGTGTAGCCGCCATATCCCTAAATTATATCCTACCTATTCTCCCTAAACCTACATTACAATCTTGAAAATTCCTTTGGGATCTCCAACCAAGCATGTTCGCATTAGTGGCGATGGAAAATAAGGGCAAGATTATGGCATGGTGCTCACTTGTGTGGAGAGATTCTTTGTGAAAGTGAGTGTTGCACTTATATCCTTTGTTGTTTCATAAACAAATTGGTGTGTGGGATTTTACTTTTGTGAGGAGACACGTAAATGAATCATGATGGGTGACATTGTCATTTTCCAAAGAAAAAGGCAAAAGAAGTGTAGAAAATTACTATTGATAGAGAGTCTTTTCTAGAGAGTGGGTAATTATTGCATCATTGCTCTTAAAAGTCCATTTCATCTTAGCATTTGTGTTTATTAATGAGTGGAGAATAGAAAATTACTTTACTTATGCATAGGTGCATATTGTTGGTAAAATCCAAGCTCAAATTTATTGTGATCATCCAGTGACACAAATAGGCTCACAAGTGCATAGTCTCATATAATATGAAGTGGTATTGCTTGAGGACAAGTGAAGTTTTAAGTTGGGGGTGTTGATGAGTGGTGAATTTACTACTCGTTTACACTCAACATTCGTGCACACTACCATGATTTGAATATAAAAGTGAGACACATTTGGGGTTAAATGTACTAATTCCCATATTTTGCAGGTGTACAAGTGCTAAGAAAAAAAGAAGCAAACTTGAGCTAAAAAAGATCAAAAAGGGAATTGAAGTGCAAGAGCTGGACAAACTGAAGTAGGATCAGGATTTAACCCTCAGTGATGCCTGCGGTTGCAGTGAGTCAAGCTAGTTAACCAACTGTGATAAAGATGGACTAACCGCGATCACAATCAATCTTTTGCGATCACGTGAGAGCAAAAATTGACCCAAGGGTAGAAATGTCATTTTGATCAGCTGACTCCAAATCCCATTTAAGGTTCAAACCCTCTTTATTCTAGGGATAGATCCATAATTCTACTAACCCGACCTCCCATTCATAGTTTGGGTTCTTGTAATTTCTTGGAGCTTGGAGCTCAAATTTTTTCTAATTTGAGCTAAGAAGACATTAGAGTAGCTTTCAAGTATAGATTTGGCTTTGTCTATTGAAGATTCATTTGAGTCTAAGGTGTAGTTTTCCCTATCTTTATTTTTCCTATGAATAAATTTAATAGACATCTTGGTCTATTTGTGTTTATTATTATTATGATTTGCTAGATATACCTCTTGGGATTATGTTTTAATAGGAAAAAATTGTGATGGGTTGTGATATATTTGTGTGGAATTTAGTGTATTGATGATGGGTTCTATTGTTGCTTGATTAAATAGGTTAGGATTTTTGGGTTAAAGCCCCAAAGGCCTAAATAGGTTTGATAGATGAAAGTTCCAAGCTCTTGAAAGAGGGATGTAGAGACCAAAGCAATGATAGACAATTATAGGCATACTTTGCTAACTTTCACCATCTTAGACATAAGGGAGAATATGAGGTTGAATATCCCTTGGGTAACATCCTACAAATAGGGGTTCCTAATTGAGGTAATGGGTGGCTTTAATTGACACACATGTTTGGTGCTCGAAAGAGACAATTGATGAAATATTTGTGGTTTTGTTGAAAAACTAACCATAAAGATCTTCGAACTAGCCTACCACATCATCATCAATTAAAGTTTGCATTGAATTTTCACAAATCCATGCATTGACTTGCCCCTAGGAAAGCATACTCCGAAGATCCACACCTAATTAATTATAGTTTAATTATTCTTAGTCTCGAATCAGTCCTTTAGAATCCCAAGAATTACTTTCACATTTTGACAAAATTGAAAACCCCCAAAACCATTTCATACCATAGGTTTGAACTTAGTAACTCTTATTCCGAACCTACTCAATCGCCACTCACATTGTTTCTCGTGGATTTTACCCCAACTCTTTTTGGGCAAATATATTTACAACGACCTCCTTGCACTCAAATTGAAGTGTAAGTTGAGCGTTATCATCTATCCCAACTGTCTTGCCTGAACTTAGGCACTGGCGCACAAGCTGAAGATGGAGCTGGGGCTGAAACTTTTTGTCGGTAAAGAAAACAGTTACCACCTTCTGAATTTTGCTGAGAAAAGTTAAAACTACCTGTTTTGGCCCTCTTATTCTCTCTCTCTCTCTCTCCCTCTCTCCCCTTAAGCTTTTCCTCTTCAATCTGCTGAGCATGAGCCATGAGTCTAGATATGTCTATCTTCTTAATCAACATGACAGTCCTACACTCCTTAACCACACTTTCAGCCACACTAGATATGAACTCACTCATTCTAGACCTACTGTCTGCCACCATAGTAGGAGCATACCTCACCAACTAAGTGAACTTAAGAGAGTACTCATTCACACTCATACTACCTTGCTTCAAATTTATAAAATCCTACACGTTAGCTTACCTCAACTTTAAAAGAAAGAATCTGCCTAAGAAAGCTGTTGAAAACTCCTCCTACTTAATAGGCCCTGCCTTCATTCCTCGGTCCTCCTTCCACTGCTTAAACCAGGTATGAGCTACATCCTACAACTGATATGTATCCAACTCTGCTTTCTCACTCGAAGTAACGCCCATGATATCAGTTACCTTCTGTACCCTATCCAAAAACTCCTGTGGATCCTCCTCTGACTTGGATCCCAAAAAAAAGAGGGATTCATCTGAGTGAAATCCCGAATACTAACTGTAGTTGTATTTTCTAGTGGATTTGCTTGGGGAATAACTCACTAATTGTTTTGAGAATCTCCTAAATGGGCTAAGGTCATGAAAGAGGTCCTGAACTCAGTGAGAGAGACATTCTCATTTAGGGGATCTTCTGAACAAGTAGTGGTGCGGGATGATCCCCGTTCCCTTTTCTGTTGTTTTTTCTGGGAGGCATTGTCTATATAAAGAACAAAGGATGGGTTAGAAAAAGGAATTTAATAGAGCCCTTTCTCTTTCGCACAACATAAAAATTAAATGAAGGGAAACTTTTCTATAAAGTTTCATAACCTCTTTTCCATAAATGTGGAGCACTTCAAACCCATGCACAAGACTCTAATTGATGCAGATTTTAAACTCTCTAGGATACTTTAAAACCTTAGGCTCTGATACCAAGTTTTGTCAAGACCTGAGGTTACCCCCTAGTTTCAAAAAGGTTGCTTACAGTTATAAGTGGCCACAGGCTAACCCTTGAGCTCGTACTTGTTGTGAGTACTGAATAAAATGACACTGATATAACTTATGCAGAAGATAAACTAATAAAATACTAAAAATTTGAATATATGTAAATGACAAGTCTGAAATATCGGTGACAATTGATAATACTGAAATGACTGATTGACTGTCTAACTGATTGTTTGAAAGCCTCTAAACATCATGAGGAGTTGATGGGACAAACCCCTAACTAACTCCAACTGACTGAACATAAAAAAATACTTGAATAACTAAAATAAATATATCATGTCCTTGATGGATGAGGACTTACCACTATTTCTGCTGAGTAACGCTGAGCTATCTAAAAATGATCGAGAAACTGAGCATCTAAACCTATGTTATAAGACAAGATAGCTCAAAAGAAAAGTATGCGATCAGTACTTTGAATGTACTGGTATATAAGATGATGCCTGGTTGAAATGCATGAGGTAACTGAGCATGAATGAATGAACATATAATATCTGAGAATGGAAGACCAAGTATAAACATATTTTTGAGATAATTTGTAATCTGGAAGACTAAAAAATGTATAACCAAATAACTGAAAATCTATATACTTGGTCAAGCATACCTAAACTGAATACACTGATTATTGTACTGAGACTGTGGGAGGTATCATTTAACCAATATGCCCTAATCTGAGCTAATTGAGGTTCAACCTGTAACCTCAGTTTGAAGGGTGTCAGTATCGTGCGATGGGTACTATCACTGGCTTTGTGGAATCTGGTGTCCCGAAAGACTAGGGTATCAAGCCTAAACTAACGGGTAATCCCTGAGAGGAATTCAAGCCTAAAATGATGGGTGGCTCCTTATTTCCTATGCTGGCTATGTAGTTCTAGAATACAGGGAGTGCTACTAATGACTCTGCCTAACTGACATAGAAGCAGCCATCTCTGTATTTGGTCGGTGCTAAATCCTACTCCCAACTGAACTGATATTGGTACTGAAATAAACTAATTTTAACTGAACATTATTTCTGCTAACTGATAGTGCTCATTATGATCATAAATATCTGAGTAAATAACAAGACTCATGCTTTCACTGAATTATTATTTGAAATATCTGAAATCATGTAAAACATATAGGTATCGGGTTTTCATAACCCACGTACACTGAATGACCATGAAATACAATATTAAGTCTCAAAATTGTAGTATGAAATCATCATTCAAAGAATCAAAGTATAGACATTTCATCAAACATGTGATAATCATGAACTTGAACATGAGAATATCTTAAAACATGGATAAACAACATGGTTATGTGACTTAGATCATAACTTGATAATATAACATGAAATTCACTTGAATATACATGAGAAATTGAAGCTTAAAGCATGAGATAACCTATTTGTCATGGTATCATTCTTGGGCATGAATTAAGTCAAACTACTAAGGAGAAACATGAATTATAAAACTCATCTTGAACATGTAGAACTCCATAATAAGATAAAAATTGATACTTTAATTGAAAAAAGATTTTTGGGCTCTATGAATGAAAGGTACCCATGGATGAACATCCCACATACCTCACTAGATGAATTCTTAAAGATTTCTTGAGAATTTCTTGAACTTGAAGCTTTAATTTTTTGATTTATTGTGAAAGAGTTTGGACTTATTCTTGGGGAAATAAAGGGTTTCTTAAAAGCAATTTGTGAATAAAAGGGCAAATAATGATCTTTGGAAGCCCAAAATTCATGTTATGGATGGATTAGGTAAAGGAAAATGACTCAAATACCCTTAAAATTCCAAGGAATAAAAACTGGACGAGATAGGGAGGGGGAGGCGCGGGATCTGATGTGGTGGACTAGGCCTAGCGGCCCCCGCTTTAGAGTAGTGGACTGGACCAGGAAGCGCCCACCTTACCTCGATGGATTGGAGGGGATGGTGCCCACTTATCCCGGTGGTGCTACTAGTTTGGTCTCCCAAACACTCCCCTACGCTCATTCAAAAATTTTAAAACTCAGCTAAGACATTCTTTGAACCACCCCAATCTTGAATCAACTCAAAAATCAATGTCCCTAGGTCAGAAAGGTTAAAAATAAGATCTCCAAAGTTTAGGGGTCTTGAAAATGACTATGTCCTCAACACTTAGTGAAAATTCCAAGTCTTGAACTCCTTAAACATGCAACTGTGAGCTAAATTAAGCTTTGGATATTATGGGGTATTACACAAATCTTTTTTTATTTATTTTTTCAGTTTTTAAGTTTTTTCTTCCACCATTCTTGAAACTTAACAGTTGTGGCATCACCCTTTTTTACTTTGTTCAAATATGCATTCTTGAACCCTCAATAACCCATTAGGATCGGATTAGCCATTACAAATTTTCTTTGAAATTTTAGCTTTGAAGAATGAAACATCTAGAAACTGGAATTTTTGATAAATGGAGCCCATTTATGCTTTGCCAATGATTTTCCATTGATCGCCAAAAGAATTGATATTTTTCACAAATTTCATGCCATTCAAATTTACTACCAAAGATCTATTTTCCAACCATTTGTTTATGAATTTCTTATTTTTTGTTAAATATTTACACTTACAACCTCTTTTCCACCAATTTCATACCTTTTTATTTGTTGTATTATCTTCTCCCCTCTTTATGCTTTCGTAGATTAAATTTTCTTATGAAGGAGGTCAATTTTTTTTTTGTAAGGTAGGTGAAGTTGGTGAGAGACTAAGATGATATTAATGATAATTTATTTTTTATGAGAAAAATCCTTCATTTTTATTTGTTATTATTTTTATGGTGAAAAATATAAGAAATAGGAAGCACAATGAAAGTTGAGGGGCTCAAAGGAGAAAATATTTGGTAATAATACAAGCCTCTGTTCATTTTGAAAATTAGATGTACACTTTGATGGAATAGAATGAAAGAAATAAAATGAAAAAAATAAAAGAGAAGGTTCATTAAAAATTAAGTCTAATTAATCAATAACCTCCAATCAAAAAGTGCCATATGTATAATTGAATTGTTCTTTTATATTTTACATTTGTCACGCTCGTGTAGGATAATCTTACTTTTTTTTCCACATCACCTCTAAGGGGGTATTAAACTCACTTCAAATGAGTTTAGGAAGGTAAAAAATTACTCGTAAAGTTAGAGTTATGTAAGACCCCAAAAATCTATAGCTAATTTATTTTTGACCCTCCCACATGTGTAATGATAATTTTTTTATTAGAATCATGATAGAGGATATTAAAGGGGTGTATGAGGTATGTTTGGGAATCTTTGAAAGGAGTTAGGAGTTATTTTTAAACTTCAAGGTAGTGAGGGTTCGCGATAGTGGCATACCGTACCACTTATACTCTGCGATAGGTGTGTGACATACTGGATAGTCACTGCGATAGTGGTATGCCACGTTCTATGCAAATTTTGCCCAATTCATTATTTTTCATCTTGGGGTGGTGGATTTTTTATCCTTTTCACTTTAAAAACCTCTTAAACGTCCCCCAACCCAAAAACCCTCCAATTTATTGAAATTACATTACTCTTCTCTTCTCCAACTCCTAAAGTAAGAAATACAAGGGGTTTCTCAAGGGTTTCATTCTTCGAGCTTTAAACTTTCATTCCTCTTCAAAATCCTTGTAATTTTTAGGCATTTTTTACACTCCCTAACTTGTATTTTATATTATTGCATCAATTTATACAATATTCATGTATTTTTAATGATGGGTTTGAACTTGGATTGATGGTTTTTATTTGTCAACACTTGTATTAATTTTCCCTTATTTTAATGGGTTATTCATGCTTTAATTGATAGTTTTTATAACTGAATTTCAAGCATTGTTATAGTTTCGACTTTTAAACATATAATTGGAGTTAATTTGGTTAAATGGATTGGTTTGGTATAAATGGAATAACTTGCAAGCATATTGGTATGATGATACCAAGTTGGAAATGCCTAAATAATAGACTCCATGGTTAATGGTTGGTTTATGTGCAAATTGTTTTAATTTCTGCTTAAAGAAAATTGTACAGCTCACCGAGAGGGTGTAGTCCTGGAGGGACCAACACTGAAAACCATATTTACCGACATTGGGGGGTATATGAACAATGTTTATGATATACACATTATATTTTTGATGGCTATCACTTTGGTTTATTTATCCATTCCTCAGTACATGTGGCTAACATGGACTGGGGCTTTTCCGGTAGGAAGAGCCAGACCCATATTGCCCATGGGTGCCTGGATTGTCGGTACGAGCTACATAGTTAAGGACTAATGTTATAAAGGACCATATTTCATGTCCCTTGTCCCTATACCAACATCCTATATATATATACATAATTGATGTGCATACGGTATTTGACTGAATTTTTTGTAAATGCATTATTTTACCCCTTTCCCTGGATTGCATGCTAGCACTCGCTATATTGACCATCCTTAGACGCTGCATCAGTTCATGATGTAGGGTTTGAGGGATTTTTTGGTGATCCTGTGCAGTGTTAGGTGGTTTGATTCTCTTATTGATTAGCTGTGAAGTGGTGAGCCTCCACCCTTTGGAAAGCGTTGTCATTTGCTTAGTTTTTTTAAATTTCTAGTACTTTTGGATTCTTTTGTCATAGTCGGGGGAATGTTATGAATTAGTTGGTATTCTTTGATATGAGGCTTTTGTGGACAGTATTAGGGTGTTATGGTGGTCATGTTTTGACTTACAGACTTTCTCTTTACTTATCTATTTATTTTTGGTGCTTTGGTTGGCTTCTGTTGTCTATTAGTCTTATTATTGTGCTCATAAGGTATGATTAATGGGGCTATCTTTGTACTTGGTAGGCTTGGGATGGTTGTCACAGCTAGTACCGGGTTTGAGTCATGACAATCTTGGTATCTGAGCAAGGTTCAGGATCTCTGGGTGTCAATAAAGCCCTGTTGAGTAAAGTCTCTTTTATGGGTATGTAGCACACCATACTTATAAGGGGGAGGCTACGAGGCATTATAAATATTTCCCTTTCTTGTTTTCTATTTCTTTCTAAGAGAGTCTAGTTATCATGAAACTTCTCTAACTCCTGACTTTTTCATATTTCAGAGCATGCCTCCCCAAAGATCTAACAATCATAGAAACTCAGCTAAAACTTTTGTCCCACCTATGGAAAATACAGAGTAAACTCATCCTATTCATGTAGTGCAGACTCGATTTAGGGCCCCTGCTCCAGACTGCACTGGCCCACCTAAGGTTTCACCGGTTCCTACTAGTCCTTCTTGAGCTTCCCAAGCTAGTGATACTCATGCTCAATTGCCTCAAAGAGATATTTCAAATGAAAAGTTTCATCAGTCTATCACATGCTTGCTCAAATTATTGCATCACAGTCTCATTGATCTAATTATGTTGGTTTTATTGCCAGTTCACTTGAGGTCCAGGTTGGCTAGTTTATAAAGTTGAATCTCCCAACCTTTACAGGCTCTAAGGTTGAGGAGGATCCTCAGGGGTTAATTGATGAGATGCATAACATCTTCTGAGTGATGTATGTTAGTGATTCAAAAGGTGTGGAGTTTGCTTCTTATCAATTAAAGGATGTTTCTTATCAGTGGTATGAGGAGTGTGAAGAGCTGAGGGGTGATGATGCCGAGCCGACAGTGTGGGCTAAGTTTTTAGGTGCTTTTCTTGATCACTTATTTCCTTAGGAGTTGAGGAAGTCCAAGACCAAATTATTTATGAACTTTAAATAGGGTAATATGAGTGTTAAAGAGTATGCACTAAAGTTTTAAGAACTATCCTATTATGCTCCAAATCCGGTGTCTAATATGAGGTCTAGTACAATGAAGTTTGCTTTTGGTTTGTCCTGTGATATGGTGTTAGAATGTAAAGTTGCTACGCTTAATAATAACATGGACATATCCAGGCCAGTGGTTTATATGCAACAGGTGGAGGATGAGAAAAGTAAGCAGATACAAATATGATAAAGGTAGATAAAGAAGTTTAGGTATACAGAGTAGAATGAAAATCAACAGAATAGGGAAAAGGATGGTAGGCAGTAGACTAAGAAGAAGAACTGGGGAAATTTGCATTCGTCAACTAGTGCTCTTTATCATAAGCCTTCAAGTGGTCATCGTTTTGAGTATAGTAGTGGTCCTAAGGGACAAGGTGGCCAGTCTCAGGATAGTGGAGCTTAGTCAGCCCCACCTTACCCTCTTTGCCATTTTTGTGGACAACTTCACTATAGATATTATGAGGAGGAGAGGAATTTGTTCTTTAATTATGGTAAGCCTATTCATATACGATGGAGTTATCCTATAACTAAAGTTACCTCCGAAGATAATAAGGTCTCGATTATAACTTCTTCAGCTGCTGCACCTAAAATCACCACATCAGGTACCGATAATGGCCAAAGTTACCTCTATGCACTCTTCTCACATGATGTTTATTATTTCCTTGATCCGGGTTCTACCCTATCTTATGTGACCTCTTATGTGGCTTTATACTTTGGTTTTAGTCCTTAAAATATTTTTGACCCCTTTTCTATTTCTACTCCGATGACTAAGTCTATATTGCTAAAAAAATCTATAGGGGTTGTGTGGTGTCCATTCTTCTTAGGTAGACATTGGTTGATTTGATAAAACCTTTTACGGTGGATTTTGATGTAATCTTAGGGATGAATTGACTTTATTTTTCTATGCTTCCTTCGATCATAGAACTCAAAAGGCCTGTTTTAGTTTTCCTAATGAATTGATATTTTAGTGGGAGGGTAGTTCCTTGGTACCTAAAGGGAAGCATATTTCTTACCTTAGAGCCTAGAAGTTGATTTTGAAAGGGTGCCTCTATCATCTAGTTAGGGATAAAGATTCTAACCTTGAGAGTCTCTCCCTTGCAATCTGTCCCTGTGGTTAATGAATTTCCTAATGTTTTTCCTAATGATCTTCCTGGAATTCCTCCTGATAGGGAAATAGATTTTGGGATTGATCTTCTGCTGGATACCCATCCCATTTTTGTTCCTTCTTATAGGATGGCTCCGACTAAACTAAAAGAACTAAAGAAGTAATTTAAAGATCTTCTTGATAAGGGTTTTATCTGTCCCAATGTTTCTCCGTGGCATTTTTCTATGATTTTTGTGAGAAATAAAGATGGGTCTCTTCGGATATGTATAGACTATAGTCATTTGAAAAAGGTTACAGTGGAAAATAAGTACCCTTTCCCTAGGATTGATGGCCTTCTGGTGCTAGGCATTTCTCAAAAATTATTCTCTATTTGGGACATCACCAATTGAACATTAGGGAGGTTCATATTTCCAAGAGTGCTTTCCATACCTGGTATAGCCATTATGAGTCTTTGGTTATGTCAGTTGGGTTAACTAATGCTCTGATTGCTTTCATAGATCTTATGAATTGGGTGTTTAAGTAGTTTCTAGATTTTTTTGTTATTGTCTTCATTGATGACATCCTGGTGTACTTCAAAAGTGGGGAGGATCATGCTAATTACCCCCAAATTGTGCTGCAAACTCTTAAGGACTAGAAATTATATGCAAATTTTTTTCAGTGTGAATTTTGGGTAAGTGCTGTGAATTTTCTCAGGCATGTTGTTTCTAGTGAAGAGATCAAGGTAGATCCCTAAAAAGTTGAGGCAGTTAAGCAGTGGACTAGACCCATGACTCCATCCGATATTAGTAGCTTCTTGGGCTTGGACGGGTACTATAGGATATTTGTGGAGAGTTTCTTATCTATTACTACTTCGCAGATGAAGTTAACTCAGAAAAACTTAAGTTTTTATGGTCATATGCTTGTAAAGGCAGTTTTAAGAAGTTAAAGGATAAGTTGACTTCTGTTCCTGTTTTAACCTACCCGAGGGAACTGAGGGGTTTATTGTGTATCATGATGTATCACGTTGGGGTTTGGGTTGTGTTTTGATACAGCATGGCAAGAAGTTAGCCTACGCTTTTAGACAGCTTAAGGTTCATGAGAGGAATTACCCAACTCATGATCTAGAGTTGGCGGCTATGGTCTTTGCTTTGAAGATTTGGTGCCATTATTTGTATGGGGTACATATGGACATTTATTCAGACCATAAGAGCTTGTAGTATGCGTTTAACCAAAAGGATTTGAATCTTAGGCAAAGGCAGTGGCTTGAACTACTTAAGGATTACGACATGAGTTAGCACTACCATACAGGTAATGATAATATTGCTGCATATGATCTTAGCAGGTTATCCATGGAGAGATTATCTCACATTAAAGAGGAGAAAAAAGGACTAGTGAAGGATATTCAACAGCTGGCCAATTTAGGAGTTTGCCTCTTAGACTCTGATGATGGAGGGGTAATTATTTAAAAAGTGGTTAAATCATCTCTTAGTGCTGAAGTCAAGGAGAAATAGGTTTTTGATCCCATACTCATGCAAATAAAATATGATCTAGCTCTGCAAAAAGTTATGGCTTTCAAGATTGAGGGAGATGACATCTTGAGATATCAAGAAAGGTTGTGTGTTCCTGATGTAAATAGGTTGTGGGAAAGTATTTTGATCGAAGCCCATGAGTCCAGATATACAATTCATTTGGGTTCAACCTAAATGCATCATGACTTGAAGAAAATCTACTAATGGAATAATATCAGGAGAGATATGGCGAATTTTATTGTTAAGCGTATGGTTTGTCAGCAAGTCAAGGTTGAAGATTTAAGGCCAGGTGGCACTTTGCAAGAGATATAATTGGCTATGTGGAAATGGGAGATGATTAATATTGATTTTGTTACTGGAATTTCACAGTCTCAAAATTAGTATGATTCTAATTGGGTCATTGTAGATAGAATGGCCAAGTTTTCTCACTTCTTGACTGTGAGGACTAACTACTCAGGAGAGGATTATGCCAAGTTGTTCATTTAGGAGATAGTTCAGTTACACGGGGCTCTGGTGTCCATTATTTTAGATCGAGGTACACAATTGTATTCTTATTTCTTGCTTTTTTTAGAAAAGTTTGGATATCAGGTGAACCTTAGCACTATTTTCCATAGTCATCCGGATGGACAAGCAGAGCGTACTATTTTAACTTTGAAAGATATGCTAGGTCCTGTGTGATTGATTTTAAAGGTAGTTGGGTTGACCATTTGCCTCTTATTGAGTTTGCCTATAACAACAGTTACCATCCCAGCATCTAAATGGCCCCTTTTAAGGTACTTTATGGTAGAAGGTGCAAGTCTCCTATTGGTTTGAGGTGGGGGAGACTAGGTTGTTTAGCCCTGACATGGTTCACTAAGCCATGGAGAAGGTGAAGATGATTAGAGAAAGACTTAAGATTGCTCAAAGTCACAGAAGTCTTATGCGATTATGAAATGGATGGAGTTAGAATTTTAAGTTAGTAATTGTGTATTCTTAATGGTTTCTCCTATGAAAGGAGTCATTAGATTTGGAAAGATAGGGAAGCTTAGTCCCCATTACATTAGTTCATATTAGGCTGTGTGAAGGATTGGGAATATTACTTATGATGAGACTTACCAACGAGTTTTACCTTAATTCATCCCATTTTCTATGTGTCCATGCCTAATAAGTATGTGGATGACTGTTCCTTGATAGTTCCCATTGAGGATGTTGGCACTATAAATTCATTGTCCTATGAGGAAGTCCTGCTTGGAATATTGAATAGACAAGTTCGTAGGTTGAGAACTAAGGACAAAGCTTTGGTGAATGTTCTTTGGATAAACCAAAAGGTAAAAGAGGCTATATGGGAGACAAAATATGATATAATAGCCAAGTACCCATTCTTGTTCCCCACACTGGATGAAAGTGCTTAAGGTATAAGTTTCATTCCCCTTTTGTCGCATTTTGAATTTGTCCTTGAATTCCACTATATTCTTTCTAATATCGTGCTAAAATCATCCTAACTTCTTATTTGGGTATATTGATCCAAAGAAGTGGATGGGTAAGACCCCATCAATTTGCGACTAATTTATTTTGACCCTCCTGTATTTGTAATGATAATTTTTTGCTTGAATCATGATAAGGGATGTTAAAGGAGTGTGTGGGGTAAGTTTCAGAAGTTTTGGAAGGGGTTCGGGATCATTTTGGGACCATGAGGCAGTGAGGGTCTGCGGTAGAGGCGTGTCACACCACTTACGCTTTGCAATAGGAGTGTGGCACACTGGCTAGTCATCATAATAGTGGCATGCTATGCTGATTTGCAAATTTTGTTCAGTTCGTTATTTTTCAGCTTGGGGTGGGGGCTTTTTGATCCTTCTAACTATAAAATCATCTAAAGGTCTCCCAACCCTAGAAAATCTCAATTCATTAAAATTACACTACTTTTTTTTCTCCAACTCCCAAGGCAAGAGATACAAAGGGTTTCTCAAGGGTTCTATTCTACGGGCTCTAGACTTTGATTCCTCTTGAAAATTCTAGTAATTTTTAGGCATGTTGTACACTCCCTAACTTTAACTTTGTATTATTACATCAATTTATTCAATATTCATGTGTTTTGAATGATGGGTTTGAACTTGGGTTGAGCGTTTTTGTTTGTTAACACTCGTATTAGTTTTCCCTTGTTTTAATAGGTAATTCATGCTTTAGTTGATAGGTTTTGGAACTGAATTTCAAGCATTGTTAACTGGTGAAGTTGGTGACTTAGGTTTTCACAATATGTATGAATTTTGGCATGGGAATGGCATTAACCTCAACCCACATTGTAATCTTGGTTTAGGATATAGACTTTTACATGATTTAACTTATTTTTTTAAAACATTGAATTGCATTGAATTAACGGATAAATGCTTAAAAAGGTTTTGGATGCCCCTGGTGGCTACAATTTGAATTTTGAAATCGATAATTACAGTCAATTTGGTTAAATAGATTTGTTTGGCATAAATGAAATAACTTGCAAGCATATTGGTGTGATAATACCAATTTGAAAATGCCTAAATAAAAGACTCCATGGTTAATGGGTTGGTATATGTGCAAATTATTTGAATTCGAGCTTAAAGGAAATTGTATAGCTCGCTGAGAAGGTGTACTCCTGAGGGGACCAACGCTGGAAACTATGTTTGCTAATGTTGGAGGTCTATGACATTTGTATTTGATGTATAGATTTTATTTTTGGATGGCTATGGCCCTGGTGTCTTTAGCCGTTCCCCGATACATGCGGCTAACATAGACTAAGGCCTTTTCAGTAGGAGGAGCTAGACTCATATAGCCTATGGGCTCCTGAAATATCAGTACGAGCTACATAGTTCAGAACTAATGTTTCAAAGGACCATATTTCATGTCCTCTTTCCCTATACCGACATCCTTTCTCTTTCTATATATGCATAATTGATGTGCATGTGGTACGTGATTGAATTTTTGGTAAATGCATTATTTTATCCCTTCCCTTGGGTTACATGCTAGTACTCGCCGTACTGATCGTCCCTTGATGCTACATTATTTCATGATATAGTGTCTGAGGGATGTTTTGGTGATCATGTACAACTTTTGGTGGTCTTGTTCTCTTATTGATCAGTTGTGAAGTGGTGAGCCTCTATCCTTTTGAAGTGGTGTCCCGACTTAGTTGGTATTCTTGGATTAAAGGCTTTTGTGGACAATATTGGGATGTTATAGTGGTTATGTTTTGACTTTCAAATATCCTCTTTAATTATGTATTATTTTTGATACTTTGATTGGATTCCCCTTCCTATTATTCTTATTACTATGCTTATGAGGTACTGATGTGCTATAGAAATATAACACTTTCGACGCTTAAAACTATGAAAATATGCAAGTTTCTAAGGTTATTTTGTTAGATATGATACGTTTTGGGTATGTTTTGCAGGAAAATAGATTTTGGATACTAAGTTTGAGAAAAAGAGTAAAAAGGTATTTTTTGGCTACTTATGTAAATAATAATGGGTGTTTGTGACACTTTCCGAATTGTTCGTGACCAAAACATATGCGAGAATTGAAGAAGAGATGAAAAAATAACTTTCGACACTTGTTATGTAAACATGCGGACCACATGTTGTACATGTGGACTGCATGTGTTAGAACTCCAAAATCCCAAAATAGACCTACACGAATTTTTGGGATGAGCACATTTGTCTCTACATACGCCCAGCCTATAGACTGCATGTACCACATGAGCCTAAGGCCAGGCTGTATGTGGTAACCATATGTAGACAACGGCCCTTTTTTTCTCCTATTTCATTCGGGCTTTGGTTTTAGGGTTTCCTCATGTACTATAAATACCCCTTATGTGTTTTTAATAGAAGTTATGCATTATTGATACTTACAAAAATATTTTGATTCCGAGATTTGATTTTAGTCTTGGAATTCTCTTGTATTGATTTTAGTTGATTAATTCAGTTATAGTTTTGGATTTTTACTTATGATTACTGTGATTTCATCTTATGCTTTTAATAATGAATATTGTCGATTACTTCACAAGCATGAGCGGATATAATCCCTTAGCTAGGGTAGTGGAAACCCTAGAAAATTGACGAAGTAGGCAATGTGCTATTGTCGTTTTGAATCGATACCCATGCATGCATTGTATTATCTTCACTTTAATAGTTTTCTTAATGGGTACATACATTAGGATCCCACCTAGATTATTGCTACTTATTCTAAAAGAGGAGTAGTGACTAGGAAAAGATACTGACAACAGTAATTTGGACTTTAACTGTCGATCCATGCTACTAGATTTTATCTAAGTAACATGGTTAGATTTCATCTAGTAACTAGATACTCAAAAAGTAATAGTTAACTGGGATCATGATAAGGGTTAGCAAGGCGACATCTTGAGACTCAAAAGGTAAAGGGTGAAATCCTTCTGCCCTTCCAAAAGACTTTAGAAGGTACATAACTTATTGATTCTGCATGCAAGGTATCTGGTTGGTTTAGTAAAGCACGATAAACCTATAGAGTTGAAAAGAAAAGGGGAACACAATCCTAGTGTTCACTTATAACTGATTACCAACGTTGATATTTGCTACTTGTTTGATATTCCTCAAAACCCTCATTTAGTTTTCCAGATCTGCCCATTTCTTACAATAGTTGAGAGCCACGATTCCACGTATTCCCTTGGGACTCAACCCCAACCATTATTGGGTTACTATATTTGGCACCTCATTATCTTCGGAGTGGAGGTGTAGCTTGGTCTTCATCAAATTTTGGTGCTGTTGCCGGGGAATACAGTGTTGATTTGTGAATTAAAGTTGTTATAGCTTTTGGGATTTTTTTTGTTCTTAGTTGGGTATACGTCGGTGTATGGCTAACACACAGAGTAGAGGTAATCCTTTAATCCCAGTGAATCCTACTTCAGAGAGGATCCTACAAGCACCTAGTAGGATGGTGGAATAGAAAAGAGATGATATTCCTCAAGGGGTTTGTGATGATGTGCCTCCCTTCCTCTCGAAGGAGTACAAGATATTGTTGATCAATTCATTGGTAAGCTACAAGCTCAAGCTAAAAATGAGAGAAAGGTAATGTAAGAAACTCAATAGGTAGCTCGGGAGGTAGAGCTAGCTGAGAAATGACATAAAGTAGTCCTCGAACAACACTCAATTAAAATCAGAATAGAGATAGAGGTGGCTGTGTTCATGTGATCCCAACATATCAGTCTGTGCAACCATATGTAGATGACAATGATGATCTGAGATACATTGATCTGGTAGAGATTGGAGACATTATTCCCCCTGTTTTAACCCTAGGCAACAAGTTTGACAGAACAAGCACAATGATCAAGCTCTTAAATCTGAAGGGTGTATTTGTGGGCTTGCCTGCAGATGATGCATATATTCACCTTGAAAATTTTATCGAGATCTGCAATCCATACACCATTTTGGGGGGCGAATCAGGAAGTGCTTAGACTGAGATTCTTCCCCTTCTTACATATAGGAGAAACATCTTTATGGTTAGGGGAACTTCCAAGAGGATCTATCACTACATGGAACAAGTTGCTCAGGCAATTATTGAACAAGTTCTTTCCTCCATCCAGGATATTGCAGCTTAAGGATGAGATCTATAATTTCAGGCAACTGCATTCAAAATCTATGTACGAGGCTTGGTTTAGGTTCAAGAAGAAGCTGAGTATAGTGCCCAACGATCGGATGTTAGGGGTGAGATTATTGGAGATATTCTATAGAGACTTAACCATCAGCTCCAGAGCCATGGTAAACACCATATCTGGAGGAGATTTTATGAGACTACACTGGGAGGAAACTTCGAAAATGCTAGATCAGATCTTGCTCATTAACTAAGGGTGGCAAACTTAGGAGGTTGACAGAGGATCTGGAACATATGCTATTGGTGCCTCTTACGACAAGAAAGTAGTTGATAATTCGGTAGTGCAAAAGATTGCACTACTAAGAACTAGTCTACGATTAATGACAAAGTAGTTTGCAGCAGTAATTTTAGAGAAAGGGAATGCAGTAGAAGCCCAAGGCTCAGCTTCCAAAGCTAACGAGGTAGAATTACAACGTGTTTATGATCCCGAGGGACCACAAGCTAACCCATGGGCTAATCCTTGCTGTGAGCACTGAATAATATAATTAGGAATACAGAAGAATAACTGAATAATCATAAGGTTTAAATTATGAAACGACTACTAAATTATGAATCTGGCAAAAAACTAAAATCTGAATAATCTAAATAGCTAACTGTAGTGTCTAAAAAGCCTTTAAACAAAATACTGTGATTTGATGGGATAGACCCCAACTTTCTCTACTAATTATTGAGATAAATACATAAAGTAATATAATCCTTCCTCGGATATTGAGGACTCATCACTGCTACTGAACTGCTGATGATCTGAGGGACTAAGTGCGATCCGGGAACTGAACATCAACACCTATGATATGATACATCATAGTGCAAAATAAAGGTATGCAATCAGTACTTTGAATATACTGGTATGCTGTAACACCTCAAATCTGGTACCTGAGATGCTACACGGTGCTCATGACCTCGAAGGACCACAAGCTAACCCATGACTGATATCTGTACCTGTATACTCCATAAAATACTTTATAATGTAGAAACATGAACTGAAAGGCCATAAGGTTCAATACTGAACATGATCTAAATGATATAATATCTGCGCGGGGTAATAGAATACCCAAAATAAAATTGAACATACTGAAGTCTGAAATAGCATAATTGACTGAACTGTCTGAGTAAGAAGTTGGTGGGACATATCCCCAACTAACTCCAACTAATAAACTGATTAATAAGATAATAGGGAAATAATCATGTCCTCTAAAGATGAGGACTCACTTCTAAATCTGTCCGCGGATATCTAGAATCTACTATTGCTCTGGAGCTCATGTCTCTGAACCTATGGTATAAGACACCATAGCGCAGATGCATCAATAATTTGAATGTACTGGTATGCATATGAGGTAGCCTGAATGTATGGGGTTCATATGCATAAACAATAATAATAACTGACTAACAATCATGAGTGAGAGAATACATGTATGAGACATAACAACTGACACTAATACTGTGAGGACATGATTACTAAATCTGAATATAACTGATAACATGAGTGACTGTATCTGACAGTTCTAAATTTGATGGAACAATCTGAGTTTCGTACTGTATCTAAGTTAACTATATCTGATAGTCCTGATTCTGTAACATGAAACTGTGGGAAGTAGTTATCTAACCGACATGCCCCTGATATGCCATTATGGCTAAGTTGGGGTCCAATCTGTAACTCCAATCGAAAAAGTGTTAATACTGCGCTACTGGTAAGGACAAGCTGTGGGTGACCCTTATCTGATAGTGTCCCCTGTACGAGAATGGTGGGGCCCTTATCTGACAGTGCTTATCCACCTTATAAACCCTTATCGATAGTGTTGATGTCTCAACCTATGCTGGCTATATAGTTTTGGAATGCAAGGATGACTGCTAAGGTTCACACCCTTATCTGATAGTGTGTGTCCCCATCCTTGGGTTCACTCGATGCTAATTTCTACTCTCATCTGAATGGACACTAAACATGAATTATTGAACTGAACATGAGCTGAATTTTTGAATATCCGTTGACT
Organism: Capsicum annuum; assembly: GCF_002878395.1. Taxonomy (NCBI): domain Eukaryota; kingdom Viridiplantae; phylum Streptophyta; class Magnoliopsida; order Solanales; family Solanaceae; genus Capsicum; species Capsicum annuum. The sequence goes on along the minus strand of NC_061115.1, from coordinate 169,660,603 downwards.
GACGGAATACTACTGATATCTGACAACTGACTGAGGTCATGAGATCATGGATATTTTCCTGATTCGTAAGACTATCTAAAGTCTAAGGATTCATAGCTTGATTGAGAGTTTCGTGAAAACATGACATAGCTCTAAGGAACACAACTAATGTTTCGGGTACGAGTACCCCCAGGACTCGATAGAAGGAAACTAACCAAGCATAACTTACTTGAACATATAACTATCATCATAATCCATAATACATTTATAGAAACATTTCATCAAAACATGTGATAGGCATAGATTGTACATACATGGGGATTTCATGTTATCATGATAGTTAGACACTTTTCCTTTATCTATGCATTTAATCAAACATATTGTAAGCATGGTACGTGTAAACATCATTGTACAATAATTAAATATCATGGTTCAATTCTAATTTTATTATTCAAGGGTTTAATTATAGGTTTGCATGAATCTATATCTATAATAATGTAACCCATATAGAATTTGTCACCCAACATGTAGTAGAATTTAATTTCTCATTAACCACAAGAACAAGAGCAGCCCAATCATGAAATTCATGAGAAAATCCATAAACTTGAATTTATAAAAGGGATTCTTGGGCTTTATGGACGAAAGGAGTCCATGAATTAACACTATGCATACCTTAGTTCATGATTTCGTGAAGATTGACGGTGAAACCTTCTTGAATTCGAATCCTCAATTGAAACCCTAGCTTGTTCTTGAGAGAAACTAGTATATTTTAGGTGAAAATGGCTGAATCACATGTTAAAGGGCTTAAATAGGGGTGGGAAGTTGACCCTTTTAACCCTAGACACATCATTTCATTTCAGTAAAAATTTTCCCAAACTGAATCCCTGGTGCGACGCGGCACTATCGCACCGTGTCACTACAATTTGACAATTGGAAAACTGAGGGATGGCGCGACGCGGAGCCATCACGTTGGCCCCTCTTTTCCAACCTGGAACTTTTGTGCGAAGCGGGGGAAATCACACTGAGACACTGGAATACGGACAATTCTGAATTTAGGCCCTGGCGCGACGCGCCATAATCGCGGACTCCTACTAGAATTTTTCAAATTCCATTTTCTCTTGTGGCGCGGCATGCCACTGACTAATATGGTACTGTTTTACGACGGGAACTTGAAATAGTCATAACTTCTGACCCAGTTATCGGATTTGGGTGAATTTTATATCGATGAAAACTTATTGAATTTACCACATGACAGAAAGTGAAAATCTTGAAAATTCCTTATAGAATAACTATCATTAAATTTAGAAGCTAATACTAAACATTCTTAAGATGAAATTAGCTAGGAAAAGTACAGGGTATTACAATATCTACCCGTTGAGAAGATTCGTCCTTGAATGGAACTAACTGAGGGGGGATAAAAGACAACTATCATACATACTGAACATGAATAGCTAGAATATGATCTCATGATTGACAAGTTGAACATATAATACTGAACATGCATATCTGATGCATGTGTAACTGATTTATGAATGCATGACTAGAGTTCTGAAGAACTAAGTTTCTCACAATGAGAATGCATGCCTGATGCATAATTACATAATTGAACTGATAGATGCGTGCATGACTGAACATGCAATGGTACTTGATACCAAGTTTATAATGGGAACATGAGCATGAAATTGCATACTAAGTTTGTGATGAACACCAAACATGAAACTGAGTAAGCTTAAAAAGAACTGTTACCTTGAGCTTGATCTGAGTTGGCGAAGAAGTGGTGAGGATACTTGGTACACATATATACCTATGCTTCCCAAGTAGCTCCCTCGATGGACTAATTTTGCCAAAGAACCTTAACTAGAGGGGCTTTTTTATTCCTCAATCTATAAGTCTGATAGTCTAAGATTTCATCTGGAATCTCTTCATAAGAGAGGGTGTTATGAACATCAATGCTCTGAATAGGGACTACAGCTGATGGGTCACCTATGCACTTCTTGAGCAAAGAGACATGAAAGACTAGATGAACTAAGGCTATATCTAAAGGTAATTCAAGCTCATAAGCTACCTTTCTAAATCGATTGAGAATCTTGAAGGGACCAATATATCAGGGACTGAGTTTCCCTTTCTTGCCGAACCGCTTCACTCCCTTAATGGGAGAGATCTTTAGCTATACATAGTCACCAATCTCGAACTCGAGATCTTTTCTACGAACCTCTGCATAAGACTTCTGTCGGCTCTAATCAGCCCAGAGTCTTTCTCTATTCAACTGGACTTTTTCTAAGGCGTTGACTACCAAATCTGGACCTATGATTGAGGCATCACTACATTTGAACCAACCAATTGGAGACCTATATCTCCTACCATAAAGAGCTTCGAATGGAGCCATCTGAATACTAGAATGATAGCTGTTGTTGTATGCTAACTCAACATAGGTAAGTGGTCATTCCAACTTTCCTTGAAATCGATTGTACACGCCCTTAGCATATCTTCTAACTTTTGGATGGTCCTTTCTGCTTGACCATCTATCTGAGGATGAAAGGCTATACTAAGATGAACTTGGGTACCAAGACCCTTTTGGAATGCTTTCAAAAAATAAGAGGTGAACTGGGTACCTCTGTTTGAGATAATGGACAATGGAACACTGTGCAATCTGACCATTCCCTGATGTAGAGTTTGGCGTAACTCTCGGCTGAATAAGAGGTATGAACTGGAAGGAAATGAGCTGATTTGGTCATTCTATCTACAATGACCCAGAATGAATCATGCTGAGGATGAGTTTGAAGCAAACCCATCACGAAGTCTATGTTCACAACTTCCCACTTCCAAGTAGCAATACTAAAATCCTGCATGGACCCACTAGGCTTCTGATGCTCTATCTTAACATGCTGACATATAAAGCACTTAGCCACAAACTCTACAATGTCTCTCTTCATCCCACTCCACCAATAGATTTTCGAAAAGCTGTGGTACATTTTTTTGGCCCTTGGATGAATAGAGTAACGTGCTCTATGAGCTTCTATAAGAATTCACTGCCTTAAGTCATGTACACCTGGAACACGGAGATGACCCTGACAACGCAAAACACCATCTCCCCCTTGGGAGAAAACCTCTACTTTTTGATCCTTGACTGACTCTATCAACTTGACAAGGCTGGGATCTCTATCTTGCTTTTCTTTCACCTCAGAAACTAGAGAAAATTCTGAACTACTCTGAACCATATATCACCCTCATCTATATCGACTAAGTGACCACCTAGTCTGGCGAGCTGATGGACTTCCTGAGCTAACTTCTTCTTACTGTCTTCAATATGAGAAACACTACCCATGGATAATCTACTGAGAGCGTCGGACACTACGTTGGCCTTGCTCGAATGATAAAGGACACTCATGTCATAATCTTTCAAGAGGTCTAACCACCTTCTCTGACGAAGATTGAGATCTTTCTAAGAAAAGACATACTGAAGACTTTTATGATCTATGAAGACATCTACATGAACTCCACAGAGATAATGCCTCCAAATCTTTAAGGCAAAGACTACGGCGGCTAACTCAAGATCATGAGTAGGATAATTCCTCTCATGGGGCTTAAACTGCCTGGAGGTGTAGGCTATGACCTTACCATGCTGTATGAGGACACAACCCAAATCTACACAACCCAAATCTACTCTGGATGCATCAGAATACACTAAGAAACCATCTGGACCATCTGGATGAGCTAATATTATAGCTGAGGTGAGTCGAGTGTTCAACTCTTGAAAAATCTTCTCGCAAGGATCTGACCACTGAAACTTGATTTTCTTCTGAGTCAATCTGCATATAGGGGATGAAATAGTATAAATCCCTCAACAAACCATCTATAATAGCCAGCCAAACCCAAAAAACTCTTAATATATGATAGAGAGACAGGTCTGGGCCAGTTTTTTACTGCTTCGGTCTTTTGAGGATATACTCTAATTCCATCATCAGAAATTATATGACCATGGAATGCTACTGACCTTAGCTAAAATTTGCACTTACTAAATTTGGCAAACAATTGATGATCTCTGAAAGTCTGAAGTATTGTTCTGAGATGGTATACATGATCACTCTCACTGCGGGAATAGACCAGAATATCATCTATGAAGACTATGACGAACATGTCCAAGTACTGCTTGAACACACGATTCATCAAGTCCATAAAAGTGGTTGGGGCATTCGTAAGACTAAATGACATGACTAGGAATTTGAAGTGACCATACCGAGTATGAAAAGCTATTTTTAGAATGTCATATTCTCTGACTCTGAGCTGATGATAGCCAAATTTGAGGTCTATCTTAGAGAAATAACTGACACCTTGAAGTTGGTCAAATAAGTTATCAATTCTGGGAAGAGAATACTTGTTCTTGACCATGACCTTATTGAGTTGACGGTAGTCTATACACATCTTAAGAGAACCATCTTTCTTATGCATGAATAATACTGAAGCGCCTATGGGGAAATGCTGGGCCTGATTAATCCCTTATCTAAGAGATTCTTCAATTGTTCTTTCAGTTCTCTGAGTTCTACTGGTGCCATTCTGTATGGTGGAATAGATATTGGCTGAGTATCTGGAAGAAGATCAATGCCGAAGTCTATTTCTCTTTTAGGAGGAATTCCTGGAAGATCTTTGGGAAAAATATTTGATATTCATTCATGACTGGGACTGAATCAAGACTGGGAGTTTTAGAACTAGTGTCCTTAACTTGAACAAGATGATAGACACATCCTTCAGATATCATTTTTCGTGCCCGAAGGTAGGAAACAAGCTATCATCTGAAAGCGGATACACTACCCTTCAACTCTAGGAAGGGTTTATTAAAAAATTAAAACTGGACTATTCTATTTCTACAGTCGACTGTGGCATAGCAGGAATGAAGCCAATCCATAGCGAGAATGACATAAAAATTAGTCATCTCTAATTCACTAAGTCTACTGAAGAGACTTTCTGAAATATCATAACCGGGCAGTTCCTATATACCCGCCGGGCTATAATGGGTTTACCCACTAGGGTAGAGACTAAAAAGGGCTCTGCTATGATTTTGGGACTAATTCCAAAATTTCCTGCTATATAGGGAGTAACAAAAGACAAAAAAGCTCCTGGATCTAGCAAAGCATAAACATGCACATGAAAGATATGTAACATACCAGTAACTATATCAGGAGAATTTTCCTAATCCTATCGAGACTGAAGAGCATAGAGATGATTTGGGCATTGCATACTAGTAGCACTGGTGATGACACCCTGCTGATTTAGGCGATCGGACTGAGCTGAGGAGCGAAGATGACTCTGATAACCTGATTGAGGGTAGTCTCTGACTCTGTGGCCTGGCTTGCCACAACTGAAACAGACATCGCTACCAGTTCTACAAGCACCCTTGTGGTTCTTACCACAAGTTTGATAAAGAGGATTAGTTTGAGCATTTTTAACACTGCCCTTAGACTTAGACCCTGGCGCTCTATCTCTGTTACCCTCCCTTAACTTAGCAACTGGAGCATTGGCTGAAGAAGGGGCTGGAATTGATGACTTAGGATAAAAATAGGAATGGTTTCCGCCTTCTGATTTAGGCTGAGCGAAGTTAAAACTACCTGTCTTCGCTCTCTTATTTTACTTCTCCCTCTGCTTAATCTTCTGCTCCTCTATCTGCTGAGTATGAGTCATAAGCCTGGCTAAAGTCATGTCACTGTTCAGCATGGAAGATCTGCACTCATTTACCATGCTATCCTTTACCCCTGAAGCTAACTTACTCATCTTGGCTCTGCTGTCTGCAACCATATGAGGGGCATATCTGGCTAATTGAGTAAACTTAAGAGAATACTCTTTCACCGTCATATTCCCCTGCTTGAGGTTGATGAATTCTAACACCTTAGCCTCTCTAAGCTCTTAGGGAAAGAATCTGTCTATTAATGCAGTGACAAACTCCTCCCTCTCTATTGGACCTGCATAATCTGACCTCTCTAACTTCCACTGTTTGAACCAAGTATGAGCCACATCCTGTAACTGATATGCAGCTAGCTCAGCACTCTCAACAGTAGTCACCCCCATGATGTTTGTCACCCCGAGGAAGGATGGAGGATTCATTCGGGTGAAGTCCCGAATCTTAGCTATAGCTGAGTTGGCCACTGGGTTGGCTGGAATAAATGCTGGCTATTCATTTTGAGTGGCAACTGACGGAGCAAGAGTAGTGAATGTGGCCCTAAACTCCTGAAATATTACTGATATCTGACAACTGACTGAGGTCATAAGATCATGGAGATTTTCCTGAGTCAAAAGACTGTCTGAAGTCTAAGGATTCATAGCTTGACTGAGAGTATCGTGAAAACATGACATGGCTCTAAGCACACAGATAATGTTTCGGGTACGAGTACCACCAGGACTTGATGGAAGGAAACTGACCAAGCATAACTTACTTGAACATATAATAACATCATAATCCATAATACATTTATATAAGCATTTCATCAAAACATGTGATAGGCATAACTTGTACATACATGGGGATTTTATGGTATCATGCTAGTTAGGAACTTTTCCTTCATATAGGCATTTAATCAAATATATTGTAAGCATGGTACATGTAAACATCATTGTACAATAATTAAACATCATGTTTCCATTCTAATTTCATCATTCAAGGGTTTAATCATAGGTTTGCATGAATCTATATCTATAATAATATAACCCACATAGAATTTATCACCCAACATGTAGTAGAATTCAATTTCTCATTTACCACATGAACAAGAGCATCCCAATTATGAAATTCATGAGAAAATCCATAAACTTGAGTTTAGAAAAGAGAGTCTTGGGCTTCATGGACGAAAAGAGTCCATGAATGAGCACTATGCATACCTTAGTTCGTGATTTCATGAAGATTGACAGTGAAACCTTCTTGAATTTGAATCCCCAATAGAAACTCTTGCTTGTTCTTGAGAGAAACTTGAGAGAAACTAGTATATTTTGGGTGAAAAGTATCTGAATCATGTGTTAAAGGGCTTAAATAGGGGTGAAAAGTTGACCCTTTTAAGCCTGGATGCATAATTTAATTTTAGTAAAAATATTCCCGAGCTGAACCCCTGGCGCGATGTGGCGCTATCGCACCGTGTCATTGGAATTTGACAATTAGGAAACTGAGGGATGGTGCGACGTGGAGCCATCACGTTGCCCCTTCTTTTGAGACCTAGAACTTTAGCGCGATGCGGGGGAAATCATGCTAAGACACTTAAATATGGATAATTTTGAATTTGGGCCCTGGCGCGATGCGCCATAATCGCGAAACCCTACTGAAATTTCTCAAATTCCATTTCCTCTTGTGGTGCGGCATGCTACTGACTAATATGGAGCTGTTTTACAATGGGAACTTGAAATAGTTGTAACTTCTAACCTGATTATTGGATTTGGGAGAATCTTATATTGATGGAAAGCTTATTGAATTTCTCACATGACACAAAGTGAAAATATTGAAATTTCCTTATGGAATAAACACCATTTAATTTAAGAGCTAATACTAGACATTTTTGAGATGAAATTAGCTAGGAAAAGTATAGGGTATTACATATGCTAAATGAGGTAGGCTGTATGCATGGCTCATGAATAGGAATAATAATAATTAACTAGATATGCATGTAAACATAGAGTATTGAATAAAGATCATGGAATCTGTAGATACTGAAAATGCATGAAGATCTATAAATACTAAGGATGCATGACCATGCATATAACATAAACTGAGTAAAATCTATAAACTGAAATACTAATATCTGTATACTTTGGTAAAACAACACTAAGACTGAATAACTGAGCTGGGACTATAACTGAGTCTATATCTAAGACTGTGGGAGGTATAATCTAACCGACATTTCTCTATTTAAGTTAATCGGGTTTCAACCTGTAACCCTAGTTGGAAAGGTGTTAATACTATGCCATAGGTACTAACAATGGCTATGTGGATCCACTAAACTGATATAATGTCCAAAGGACTAAGGTTGTGAAGCATGAACTGACGGGTGACCCTTGCGAGATAGTCAAGCCGAATCTGACGGGTGACTTCTCATATCCTACGTTGGCTATGTAGTCTTGGAGTATAGGGATTGATACTAACGATTTTGCCTATCTGACGAGGAATCTACCATCCCTACACACGATCGGTGCTAAATCCTACTCCCAACTGAAAGACACTGAAATACTAGACTGTTCTGAGTTTAACTGACTGATATGTGACTATTCTGAAAATGCTCATAGTATAATCTAAAGTTATTCTATAATGTACTTAGACTAGACTTAAATAAACAGCTATGGATTTTGGGTATTCAATACCCCCAGGAACCAAAACAACAATATTGAAACGACACTAAAGCTTAGGGGACAAAACATAAAGGTTTTTATTAAATCAATCACGCTTGTAGGCATTTTATTAAACACTTATAGTTCATGGTTCGAAACAATCATAGGAATGTCCTAAAACAAATAGAAATAGTATGAGTCCGACATAATAGAGTTAAATCATGGCCTTTTCAATAAATAACAACATTAAAATGTGGAGGATTAAATAATAACAATAATTTCATGGTAACATGGTGTAGAATCATAGTTCATGGATTCATGGGTGAAATCACAATTTAAAACATAATAACTTGAAAAGATCACAATTTTATATTTTAAAAGGGGCGCTTTGACTCCATAGATAAAAGGGATCCATGGACGAACATCTAACATTCCTAGGATGAAGAAGTTGGAAGGACTGATGGAGAGTTCTTGAGGTTTGACCTTGATTTTTGAAGGATAGAGTTTTGCTACTTGAGAGAATGTTCTTGGTTTTTGGGGAAATATTGATTAAAATAATGCCCAATTAGGTTATTAGGGACTTAATGTCATTTTTGGGGCTGACTGGGACAGAGGAAAAGTACTTAGAAGCCTTTGGAATAAAAGGTCAGAACTGACTAAAAATCCAAATTTTCTGGTCAAGCGCAATGCGGCACTATCGCGCAGTGTCATTGAAATCGGGCAACTAGGAAACTGGTTTGTGGAGAATCGTGGGGAAATCACGGTCCTTCACTTAGTGGGACTTGGAAGTTTACCATGACGCGGTGGTATCGCGCTGCGATACTGGAAATGAACAAATATCAAGTTGGCCTACGGCGCGATACGCCAGGATCGCAAACCCTCAATGGAATTTGCAAAATGGGAGATTAGCCTACTCTGTGATACGCTAAAGGTTACAGTGATGGTGTTTAACTACTGAAACTTAAAATCGCCATAACTTATTACCCGGTTATTGAATTTAGGCGAATTTTATATCATTGAAAATCTACTGAATTTCCTACTTAATGGAAGGCTCTAAACTGAAAAATAATGAGTGTTTCAAAATTTATACATGAATACTCATGTATTGGGACTTTGATTATTTTTGGAAAATACGGGGTGTTACAATATCTCCCCCTTAGGGTCATTCGTCCTCGAATGAAACTAGTTAAGCTGAGGAGACTGATGAACTAAGCTTACACATTGACCATGCATATCTGATACATGGAATGCATGACTAAACTGATTCATGAATACATGACTGACATGAACATGTTGTGCAACTGAAACTGAGCATGATAGGGAGAAATCTTAAGAAGATTAGTACCTTATACTGAATCTGGATTCATGGAGAAAAGATGAGGGTACTTGGTTTGCATATCTGCCTCTGCTTCCCAAGTGTCTTCCTCAATGGACTGATTCCACCAAAGCACTTTGATTAGTGGAGCTTCTTTGTTCCTTAGTCTGCGAACTTGATGATCAAGAAGTTTGACTGGAACTTCCTCAAAGGAAAGATTATTCTAAATATCTACACTTTCTAAGGGAACAACTATAGCTAGATCACCAATACACTTTTTCAACAATGAGACATGGAACACTGGGTGTACTGATGCTAAATTTGAAGGCAACTCAAACTCGTAAGCTACCTTTCCAAATTGACTGAGAATTATGAAGGGACCGATGTAAATGAGTTTGAGTTTCCCTTTCTTGCCGAATCTCTTCACCCTTTCATGAGAGAGATTTTCAAGTACACAAGATCACCAATCTCAAAATCGAGATCCTTTCTTCTCATATGTGCATATGATTTCTATTGGTTTTGGGTAGCCCTAAGCCTTTCTATGATAAACTGAACCTTCTCTTACGCATTAAACACCAAGTACGACCCTACTATTATGGCCTCACCTACTTTAAACCAACCAATTAGAGATCTATATCTCCTACCATAGAGAGCCTCAAACAGAGACACACAGATATTAGAATGATAGCTATTATTGTATGCGAATTCAATCAAAGGCAAATGGTCGTCCCAACTACCCTTGAAATCAACAACATATGCTCTCAGCATATCCTCAAAAGTCTGAATGGTCCTTTCTACTTGACCATCTGTTTAAGGATGAAAAGTTGTACTGAGGTGGACTTGGGTACCAAAACCCTTTTAGAATGCTTTCCATAAATGAGAGTTAAACTGGGTACCTCTATCTAAGATGATAGATAAGGGAATACCATTCAACCTAACTAAATATCAGAGATAGAATGTGACATAGTCCTCAGCTAAATAAGAGGTATGGACTGGCAAGAAATAAGCTAATTTGGTCATCCTATCGATGATAACCCAAATAGAATTATGCTAATGACGGGTACAAGGGAAACCTATCACAAAGTCCATGTTCACTTCCTCTTATTTCCACATGGGAATACTGAATTCCTACATGGACCCACTATATTTCTGGTGCTCAACCTTAATTCGCTAACATGTAGAGCACTTACCTATAAACTCTGCAATATCTCTCTTTATCCTACTCCACCAATAGATCTCCCACAAATCATGGTACACCTTAGTGGCCCTTGGATGAATAGAGTAATGCGCACTATGTGCTTCTAAAAGAATTCGTTGCCTCAAATCATCTACACCAGGCACACATAATCTACCCTAACAGCGCAGCACACAATCTCCCTCTTGGGAGAAGAACTCCACTTTCTCATCTCTGAATAATTCTTTCAAATTAACTAGACTGGGATCTCTATCTTATTTTTCCTTTACCTCAGAAACTAGAGATGACTCGACGCTACTCTATACCCACACACTACCCTCTGCTAAATCAAGTAAGCAGACACTTATTTGGGCAAGCTGATGAACTTCCTAAGGTAACTTCTTTTTACCATCCTTAATATGAGCTACACTACCCATGGACAATCTACTGAGAGCATTAGCTACTACATTGGATTTGCCTGGATGATACAGGACACTCATGTCATAATCCTTGAATAACTCTAACCACCTTCTCTGATGCAGATTCAAATCTTTCTAAGAGAACACACACAGAAGGCTTTTGTGATCTATGAATACATCTACATGCACCCCATATAAGTAATACTTCCAAATCTTTAAGGCAAACACTACAGCTGCAAGCTCAAGATAATGAGTCGGATAATTCTTCTCATAGGGTTTAAGATATCTGGAGGCATAGGCTATGACCTTACCTCTCTGTATAAGGGCATAAGCCAAACCTACTCTGGATGCATTACATTATACAATAAAACTATCTGAACCATCTGGTAGAGTAAGAACTGGTGTTGAGGTGAGTTGAGTCTTCAACTCTTGAAAACTCTTCTCGTAGGAATCTAACCACTGAAACTTAACTTTTTTCTGAGTCAATCTGGCCATGGGGATGCAATAGAAGAAAACCCTTAAACAAACTAACGGTAATAGCCATCCAAACCCAAGAAACTCCTGATATCTAATAGAGAGATGGGTCTAGGCCAGTTTCTTACCGCCTCAGTCTTTTGAGGAGCGACTTTAATGCTATCACCTGAAATAATATGGCCAAGGAAAGGTACTGATCTTAGCTAGACTTCACACTTACAGAATTTAACGAATAACTGATGGGCTCTAAGAGTCTGAAGCCCTACTCTGAGGTGGTCTGTATGCTTATTTTCACTATGGGATTAAATAAGAATGTCATCAATGAAGACTATGATGAACATGTCCAAGTGCTGCTTGAACACTAGGTTTATAAAGTCCATGAAGGTTGCTGGGGCATTTGTAAGACCAAAGGACATGACTATGAGTTCAAAGTGACCATACCGAGTTAGGAAAGCTATTTTTGGAATGTCACATTCCCTGACCCTAAGCTGGTCATAGCCTGATCTGAGGTCTATCTTGGAAAAGTAGCTAGCACCCTAAAGTTGTTCAAATAAGTCATCAATTTTAGGAAGTTGATAGTTATTCTTGACTGTGACCTTGTTCAACAGACGGTAGTCAACACACATTCTGAGAGAACCATCTTTCTTATGCACGAATAGAACAGGTTGCCCTGGGGAGATGCTAGGTCTGATGAATCCCTTATCAAAGAGATCCTTAAACTATTCTTATAATTCTTTGGGTTTATCTGGAGCCATTCTGTATAGCAGAATGGATATAGGCTTAGTATCTGGGAGAAGGTCTATTTCAAAGTTGATTTCCCTTTCGGGAGAAACTCCAAGGAGATTTTCAGGGAATACATCTGAGATTTCATTTACTACTGGAACTAACTCAACAGTTAAAGTTTCTGAGTTAGAGTCTTTAACTCAAACAAGATGGTAAATAAACCCCTTTGATATCATCTTTCTGGCTCTAAGGTACGAGATTAACTCACCCCTAATAGTTGTAGTACTACCTCTTCATTCAAGGACAGGTTCATTTGGGAACTGAAAATAAACTATTTTGTTTCTATATCAACTGAGGCATAGCATGAGTGAAGCCAATCCATGTTGAGAATGACATCAAAATCCGTCATCTCAAACTCCATGAGATCGACTGAGTTAACTTTCTGAAATATTATGACCAAAAAGTTTTTGTATACCTGTCTGGCTACAATAGAAATTCCTACTGTGGTAGACACTGAAAAGGGCTCAGATAGAGTTTTGGGACTGACTCTGAAGTTGATGGCTATATATAGAGTTACAAAAGAAAGAGAAGCTCCAGGGTCTAGTAATGCATAAACATGTAAGTGAAAGACTTTTAATGTACCAGTAACTACGTTAGGAGAAATTTTTTGATCTTGGCGGGATTGAAGAGTATATAATCATTTCAGACGCTGACCACTGGTTTCACTAGAAGCGGAACCCTACTGAGTCGGGCGAACGGATAGAACTGACAACTGATGGGGCTGGCCCTATTGGCGAACATCCCTTCCTTTCCGAGAAACTGCCCAACACTCCTAAATTCGATGGCCTGGCTTGCCATACCTAAATTACACATCAGTACTCACTCTACACTCATCCTGATGGTGTCTACCATATTTCTGACATAGAGGATTCGTATGAGCACTACTAACACTGACCTGGGACTTAGATCTTGGTTCCCTATCCCTATTGTCATTTTTGAATTAAGGTACTGGGGCACTGGCTGAAGAGGGTGCTGGGGCTGAAGACCTCTGATGAAACTTAGGATGGTTACCACTTTCTTACTTTTTCTGACTAAAATTAAAACTACCCGTCCTAGCTCTCTTATTTTCTCTCTTCTTCTTAATATTCTTCTCTTCTATCTATTGAGCATGGACCATCAGCCTATATAAGTCCATCTCACTAATCAGCATTGCGGTCCTGCACTTCTTGACCATACTATCAAATATGCCAGACATAAACTTACTCATCTTAGACCTTTTATCAGCTACCACATGTGGAGCATACCTAGCTAATTGAATAAACTTGAGGGAATACTCCCTCACACTCATGCTACCTTGCCCCAAATTAATAAACTCTAACACTTTGGACTCTCTCAACTCCAATGGGAAGAATCTGTCTAAGAAAGTCATGGTAAACTCTTCCTATTCTATAGGCCCAGCATCAACACCTCTATCTACTTTCCATAGCTTAAACCAAGTATGGGCTACATCCTATAATTGTTATGCAGCCAACTCAGCACTCTAACTAGATGTCACCCCCATAGTAACCGTTACCTTCTAAAATATATCTAAGAATTCCTAGGGATACTCTTTAAAATTAGATCCCATGAAAGAAGGAGGATTTATCCGAATGAAATCTCGAAATTTGGTTATAGCAGTATTGGCCATTGGGTTGGCCGGTATAACAGTTGGGCATTCATTTTGTGCTACTACAGAGTTTGCTAGAGTAGTGAACGCAACCTTGAATTTTGCATAAGAGACATGCTCATCCAGAGGATCTGTCTGGATGGGCTGAGGGGCTGGCTGAGTTCCTTTTCTTCTTTTGTTCTTTTTGGGAGGCATGTTCTATAAATGGAAGGAAGAAATAGATTAGACTAAGAGTTTAACTTGAGCTCATACTCAATCTCACGACATAAATACTAAAAGAAGGGAAAATTTTCCTAAACACCTTGTAGCCTCTCATCCATAAGTGTGGCACGCTACATACCCATGCACAAGACTCTACTTGATGCGACTTTTAGACTTCCTAGGACACTTTAAAACCTTAGGCTCTGATATCAAGTTTGTAATGACCCCAGAGTACCCCTTAGTCGTTACACAGTTCTTACGATCGCGAGGGACCATAAACTAACCCATGGACTGGTACCTGCTGTGAGCACTGAATAATATATTCATTAATGTGGAAGAATAACTCAATTGCCATAAGGTTTAAATCATAAAATGACTACTGAATTATGAATCTGGCAAAATACTAAAATATGAATAATCTGAGTAGCTAATTATAGTGTCTGAAAAGCCTCTAAACTGAATACTGTGAGTTGATGGGACATGCCCCAACTAGCTCTACTAACTACTAAGATAAAAACATAAAGTAATATAATCCATTCTCAGATGATAAGGACTCACCACTGCTATTGAAAGTATGATGATCTGAGGGACTAAGTGCGATCTGAGAACTGAGCATCAGTACCTATGATATGATACATCATAGCGCAAAAGAAAGGTATGAGATCAGTACTTTTAATGTACTGGTATACTAAATGAGGTAGGCTGATATACATGGTCTCATGAATTAGAATAATAATAATTGACTGGATATGGATGTAAAGCATGGAGTACTGAATAAAGAGCATGGAATCTGTAGATACTGAAAATGCATGAAGATCTATAAATACTAAGGATGCATAACCAAGCATATAACATAAACTGAGAAAAATCTGTAAACTGAAATATTGAAAAATATTAATATCGTATGCTTTGGTCAAACAATACTAAGACTGAATAACTGAGCTGGGACTGTAACTGAGTCTATATCTAAGACTGTGGGAGGTATTATCTAACCGACATTCCCTAATTTGAGCAAATCAAGGTCCAACCTATAACCCTATTTAGAAGGGTATTAATACCATGCCACGGGTATTAACAATGGCTGTGTGAATCCACTAAATTGATATAATGTCCAAAGAACTAAGGGTGTCAAGCCTGAACTGATGGGTGACCCCTGCGAGATAGTCAAGCGTAATTTGACGAGTGACTTCTCATATCCTATGCTAGTTATGTAATTCTGGAGTATAGGTATTGCTACTAACGGCTCTGCCTATCTGATAGAGAAATTGGCATCCCTATACTCGCTCGGTGCTAAATCCTAATCCCAACTGAAAGACACTGAAATACTAGACCGTTCTTAGTTTAACTAATTGATATGTGACTATTTTGAAAATGCTCATAGTATAATCTGAAGTTATTTTGTAATGTACTGAGACTGGACTTATATAAACAACTATGGATTTTGGGTATTCAAAACCCCTAGGATCCAAAACAACAATGCTGAAAAGACACTAAAGATTAGGGGACAAAGCATGAAGGTTTTTATTAAATCAATCACTCTTGTAGGCATTTTATCAAACACTTGTAGTTCATGGTTCAAAACAATCATAGAAATGTCCTTAAACAAATAGAAATAGCATGAATCCGACATAATAGAGTTAAATCGTGGTCTTGTTCATTAAATAACAACATTAAACTATGGAGGATTAAATAATAATTTTAATTTCATGGTAAAATGGTATAGAATCATAGTTCATGGAGATTTATGGGTGCAATCATAATTTAAAACATAATAACTTGAAAGATCATAATTTTATAATTTAAAAGGGGTGGTTGGACTCCATGGATGAAAGGGATCCATGGATGAACAACTAACATACCTGGGATGAAGAATTTGGAAGGATTGAAGGAGAGTTCTTGAGGTTTGACCTTGATTCTTGAAGGTTAGGATTTTCCTACTTGAGAGAATGTTCTTGATTTTTGGGAAAAAATTGGTTAGAATAATGCCCATTTAGGTTATTATGGACTTAATTTCCTATTTGGTGCCAACTGGGAGATGGGAAAAGTACTTAAAAGCCCTTGGAATTAAAACTCAGAACTGAATAAAAATCCTGATTTTTTGGACTGGCGCGACGTAGCGCTATCACGTCGTATCATTAGAATCGGACAAATGGAAAACTGGTCTGTGGCGCAATGTGGGGAAATCATGTTCCTTTACTGATTGGTACCTGGAAGTTCACCGTGATGTGGTGGTATCGCATTTCGACATTGGAAATAGACAAATGTCAAGTTGGCCTATGGCGTGATGCACTCGGATCGCAGACCCTCACAGAAATTTGCCAAATGGGAGATTGTCCTGCTCCATGATGCGCTAAAGGTTAAAATGAGGGTGTTTAATGATTTAAACTTAAAATCACCATAACTTCTTACTCGGTTATCGAATTTAGGCAAATTTCTTATCGTTTGAAAGTAAACTGAATTTCCTACTCAATAGAAGGCTCTAAACTAAAAAATAATGAGTGTTTCAAAATTTTATACATGAATACTCATGTCTTGGGACTTAGATTATGTTAGTAACATATGGGGTGTTACAGAAGCAAATTATCTGGATCATCAGTTGACAGGTTTCCTAGCCCAAGGGCAAGGGAACCACAATCAAAACTACTATAATAGATATAGAGACCATAGTAAGGAGAGAGATAGTTACTGGAGAAAGAAGGATGACTATAGGGAGAAGGGAGATCGGTACATTCCACCCGACAGAAGAGATGCAACATCAAGAATGGAAGAGATGCTGACTAAGCTGGTAAAGGGTTAAGAAAATTAGGAGATTAGACTTCAAAAGTTTAAGGCCAACATTTTAAGGTTGGCCTAAAAGGTCAAATCTAATGTAACTACTATCAACCAGTTGGAGCACCAGTTCGAGCAGATATTAGCAACTCTGAACCAGAGACAACAAGGTATCCATCAGAGAAACACTGTGCAAAATCCAAAAAATAATGGTCATGTTCTTTCTATTACCACAAGGAGTGGTATCACTACAAGGATCCCCCACTACCTTCTGTGGAAGCACCAAGGCATGACAAGGCTTCTATTAATGAGACACATATTATGGGGTCAGAAAAGGCAATAGGTGGTGATGATGTAGTTGCAAGGAAAGAGGTACGATTTCGGTTATTGAGTAGGAAATAAGACAAATTCTAAGACCACCCTCACCTTTTCCTCAGTGACTGAAGCAGAAAAGAGAGGAAGGAAAATTTACGTGATTTATTAAGATGCTGAAAACATTAAGCTTAAATATTCCTCTTCTTAAGGTGTTGGAGCAGATGCCTGGATATGTCAGGTTTTTGAAGCATTTGGTCACAAAAAAGAAAGGAGTGGCGATTTAGGATGTTGATGGCTTGCACCACTATAGTGCAGTCACTACTAGGTCTCTAGCCCAGAAAAAGGGTGATATTGAAGCATTCACTATACCATGTTCTATTGGTTCATCCTGATTTTACCAGATCTTTATGTGACTTAGGATCCAACATAAATTTGATCCCGTTGGCTACATTCAAGCAATTGGGTTTGAACCCTCCTGAATTAACTTCAATGCAGTTGTTGATGGCTGGCTACACAGTGAAGAAACTTGTGGGTATTTTCTTTGATGTGATTGTGAGAGTTGATAACTTTATCTTTCCAGCTGACTTTGTCATTATGTACTGTGAGATTGACACTGCGATGCCCATCATATTGGGTAGACCATTTATGGCCATTGGTAGAGTGATGGTTGACATAGAGAAAGGAGAGCTGAAATTTAGAGTCAACGGTGCGGAGGCCACATTTAATATCCAAAAATCAATGAAGCAGCTAACTAAAATGATGGTGGTGTTACTGATTGATTGTATTAATGACCCTAAAAGATACTCTTATGGGCACCTTCATGAATTTTGTGTAATTAATATTCCCACGTCATGCCGCGACATTAAATCAAGCGCTGCATGGGAGGCTACCCATGGACTTATTGGTGAAGTCTGAGTAACCAACATAGCCACGTTGTGTCGTGATGTTAAATCAAGCACTGGGTGGGAGTCAACTTACTATTTTATTGTTCACGTTTTTGTTGTTTTTTTTTTTTTTTAGGTTTTTAGCTTATGAACTTACCCAAAATATGGTAAAATTATTAAATTAATATATTTCCAGCTAAGGGGATTATGTGACCAACCCATCATGGTCACAAGTCCCACATGAGCCAGGTAAGTTGATCAATAATTGAAAAGATGAAGTTTTGAGGATGAGAATGGAGAGTCGTGGACTTTGGTACATAATCATACTTTTAGGACTATAAACTTAAGTTTTGGGACCATAAGTAGCTGGGAAATTATAAAAATGCCAAGTCCGGACTACAGGAAAGTGGGCCAAAAATTTTGGCCTAGCATATGTGCCCTACACATGTTGGCTACATATGGCACATGCACCCTACATATACTAGCCGCATGTGGAACATGCGCCCTGCACATACAGGCTGAATGTGGCACATACACCCCATGCCTGGACACATGTGGCATATGAACCCTATGCCTGTCCGCATATGGAAGGCGTATGTGGCTGCCACTGGTAGGTCACTTTTGTACCCAAATTTTAATTAACTTTTGGCCCCAACAATGCATAAATATGACCTAAATCATCCCCTCATCCATATTTATACATCCTTAGCCTCATTCTAACCCATTTAAATCCTCAAAACTTCACTTTTCTCTTTAAATTCAAACTTTCCTCTTAAATTATAAACTAACCGCACTTAAGTAAAGGCTATATTGAACTTGTTTGTGATACCAACTTGTCCCAACACACTAAAAACAAGTTTCAACTTTGGTTTTGCTTGATTTCTTCATTGTTCACTTCTAGATTTTCATAAATGAGGTAACTTTCTCGGCTCCTTATGGTTATGTATTGATTTATTTATTGAATAAACAAGTTGATGTATATATTCCCATGCAAAATATAGAGAATCTATCATAATTGTATGTAGGAGCCTTAAAGTAGCCTATAATCTCGATGTAGCGCCTTATTGTGAATTAAATTCTAAGGTTAGGCCCAACTAAAAGTTGAACTTGAATGAGTAGAGTAATCCCAAAAGTTAAGACTGTTAGTTTACGTTGAAAATCATGATTATTGATAGGTGTGTGATCATTGGAATTGTCGGAATTTCAAATAGGTTATAGGGGTGTGAAAATTGAGAAAAAATTCAAACTTTTCAATTTTTTTTTTCAACTTTTGCAAACCCCCATTTTTGTTGGAAACTAATGACTAGTTTTTTAGGTACTCATGGTACAAAAAGCTATTAATAAGAAGAAGGCCGAGACATCAAAGAGACAGGTGCACCAGGAATCCATGACTATTATATTGGGGGATATGGGACAACCGCTACCTGAGCAGTCATATTGGGGGAGATTGCCAACTTTTACTCAGGCTAGGTCTCAGGCTGAGGCTGTTTGGATTTTTCAAGCCGCACAGGCAGTAGCAGCCAGACCGAGGATGAAGTCAACACAGAGATAACCTCTATATTTTCCTCTATCAAGTGATCATGATGATGATGAGAAATAAAATTTGAAGTTAGGTATACTAGATGTGGCTCAGAACCCCTAGTCTAAGGAGGGGTCCCAACATTCATCCAAGGACGTAAAACAGGAGGAGTCATTAGAGGTACCCCAATATGAGGATGGTACCACCACATATATATAATAATTAGATGTACCCCAGTCTAAGAAAGGTAAAAATCAGGCATCCCATGAGGTACCAGTACAACAGAAGCAGAGTCCCACACCTACACATGCCTCTGAGGCACCTCTTGAAGAGGAAAATCCAAGGTGGTGTGTAGAAGAGATGTGAGATATATTTGAGATGGACATTTATATTTTAGAGGCTGGAAGACCTAAGAGGATTATTTATGAGGAGCATCTAATTGATCTATCTAGGCTTTGCAAAGTACCACAGTTGTGGGCTTTCTTTGATCGTTACCAGTTAGAGTGGATGACTAGACCACTCTGTTCTTACATCCTGACTATGGTATGTGAGTTTTATGCATAATAATGAGCTACAGTGTTCCTTCATATGCGTAGAGCTCCAAGCCTGATGAGATACATAGAGCAGCCATAACTTGATCATATACTTGCGAGAGGGGTCAGAGTTGATCTTATAGTAGAGACTATCTACTGGGTCATTTTTGGTCCAAATTATATCGCCCCCATATCTACAGCTAAGTGTGACTATAGACTAAGAATCATATGAGATTGACATATTGTGTAAGAGGCTGAGCATAGATCAGAGAGGGATAATATAACTAGGTGGATAGCCAGCTATATTTTACCTATGGGTGATGATACTCCATGGTTTGAGGGTCATGGTATGATCAAGAAGGGTACATTGAGCTTTGGTGCCAAGCTTTGGTGGTCGCTCATTGGATACCAACTATTCCCCACAGCTTTAGATATTGTGTTGACTTGGAAAGGAGTAATGGTGGTTGCTAGTTTGATGGCTAGATATCCTATTGATTTTATAGCCCTCCTCCAACATAAGATCCATGATAGAGCATTTAGGGAAATGATGAAACTGGTATTCCCTTTCCTGATTCAAAAGTTATGTGACGAGGCTGATGTACCTGAGATAATAAGAGAAGATGCAAGGGTACTTATGTCAACTACCATGTAAATAAAGAATATGAAGGATCTAGAATATTTGAGCCTTCTCAGGAGATCTAGTGAGCCTACCGTAGTACCTCAGGCACAAACTGTGGGTCCATTAGTTGCCATAGAGCCTGGCAATGCATATGAAGCCTATGTGGGTGTTAGTGTTAATATTGAGATAAGGGAGCATAGAGAGGCCTCAAATATAAGTACTCAGGGTGAGGGGAGACAAACCACTTCTTAATCATCCCAACTTCAACCTCAAAGCTATTGCCATATTTTTAGAGTATACTCGCCATCCACTAGAGCTCCTGCTACAGGTATGATTAGTATATCTTGAGAGTTCTTACAAAGATTATTGGATAGTTAAAGGGACATTGATGCTCAGTTGTGGGTTGTTGATACCGAGATGACTATGCTATACGAGCAGATTTATTTAAAGGTTTAGACTAAATTGAGAGAGAAGAGGCTGGATAAGAGGCTGCACAAAGATCTGTCTTATCTAAGCTACATACTAACTTACAGGCATATCTTAATGAGTTTGAGAGATAGGTTACAACCTTATTTATAGAGAAAAAGGTGCCAAATCTAGCCTAGATAAGGGAGGAGATGAATATAATACGAGTAGAGGTATATTTTCTCACAAATAGCCATGTAGCAGCCACTCTTTAGTCATACCCCAGTGGCCTAGATATCACCTCTACGTTCTCCCCAATATTTTAATTTCTTTATGGATGATGATGATGGGGTCCCAATAGTTGGGGAAAAGAGAGGTCACATAGGAGACTTGCAGTATCCTAATATGCCATATGACCAAGCCGTTAAAAAAGGCCAAATATGATTTAATGGATTTTGAATTTGTTGAGAGGTAGAGGCATGACACAATAGCAGCGGGTGCATCTTCTAGAAGTGTACCACTATCACCATCACTTTTGCCAACTGATATGCCCTATATGGGATGATCATGACATGGACGCTTAGTGGGTCCCAGGTATGTTCTTATTTCTATTTGTTTTTGTATATTTTTGTGCATTGATGATAGTGTGCAATTTTTAGTAGGGGGTATAGCTACTGTGAGATTTTGTTATTGTGCTTCTTTTCTTGTTGGTCGCGGTATGGTTGTAGAACCAACATGTCTAGGTTAATTTGTGTCATATTGCGATTTGTTTCGTATTGTGTTGTAATTTTGTGTAGTGAGGAGATTTTTAAGTATTTAGGGCAGTAGTCATGTTTTGATTAATTTTTGATACCCCTCCAAAGATTGTGTTTTAGAACTATGTGACTATATATATGTGTGAACATTATGGATCTTTTTATGGAATTAGGATTAGGGACATGATGATCACTTGCTAGTAATTGCATGAACCAGATAAGTTGTAGTTTGTAGTATTGACTCTATGCTATGTGTGTGTGAGATGCTACTTAGATCCCTTTATGTGTTAAATTTAGAACTTGCTTAGTTGGTCTTGCCTAGGTTGAAATATAGTTAGTTAGGAAAGGATCATAGGAAATTTTTGATTTTAGTTCAGTTTTAGCCTAAATGACCTTACCTATGTGAAGTAGTATCCCTTGATCCCTATTTTGAGCCTTATAGCCTATTCTTTTTGTTACACTTTTCACCTTTCTATTTGTGTTATAATGAACCTTTTTTGGCCCTGGTCCTCCTTGGATATTCTGCACCTCAACTCAGGCCAAAAGACTAAGTTGAGGGTAGCTATCATAGGGGTGTGTAGTATAAAATGGGTATGTAGAAGGATAAAATATGAGAAAAGGTTAGTAGGGTTGGGTGAGGTAGAAAAAGAAAAGAAAAAGAAAAGAAAAACAATTGTGAAAAAGTGAAAAAGAAAGAATAAAAGACCATACCAAACCTAAATATGCAATAAAGAATAAAAAGAGAGAGATAAGGGTGGAATAAAAAGAAAATTGGAAAATAAGTAAGACCCCAAGGTTAGTGTAGTGCCAAGGAGGCTTAGTCACTTGATATGTTCATATTTACCATACCATCCCCCCAAGCCTACATTACAAGCCGAGAAAAGTCCTATAATGGTCCTAACTTGACTGTCTGAATGCTAAGGTAAAGACAATAAGGGAAAGCCAATGGTATTTGATGCAAATTGTTGGATCTTCTCTACTGAGTGTGAGTGTCTCTTGATTGTCCCTGCATTTACATGCATTATTTCATATGAGTGATTGGGACTTCTTTGTTGTGAGGGCACTTGAGTCATAGTGCTAGCTATTTGCTTGGTTTGGGAAATATAACTTGTACTTATGCATTGTTGTCCGTTGCTAATGTAACATCATATGTTGATAACATTGTGTCATATTATTGTGCTTTATATTTATACACAGTGGTTTTGAAAAATGAGATAGGAGGGGGTGCTTTGATTTGGGCTTATAATGTTGATTGACAGCCTCGAATAACTTAGATTCTCCTAATTAAGCATCGTCTTTTGTTTTGTTTTATTTTGTTGTGTTTTTTTGCCCGAGGACATGCAAGTGTTCTAAGTTAAGGGTGTTGATATGCTATAGAAAAATAACACTTTCGACGCTTAAAACTATGAAAATATGCAAGTTTCCTAGATTGTTTTTTTAGATATGATGCGTTTCTGGTATGTTTTGTAGGAAACTAGATTTTGGATGCTAAGTTCATGAAAAAAAGGAAAAAAGTGTTTTTGGCTACTTATGTGAGTAATAATGGATGTTCGTGACACTTTTCAGATTGTTCATGACCAAAATATGTGCAGGAATTGAAGAAGCTTTGAAAAATAACTTTCGGTACTTGCTAAGTCAACATACGGACCGTATGTAGAACATGCGGACCACATGTGGGCAAAACATATGTCAGAAGTCTAAAATCCCGAGGGCAGACCTACAGGAATTTTTAGTCTGAGCACATGTTGTCACTACATGCACCCAGCCTGTAGGCCGCATTTACCATATGGGCCCAAGGCCAGGCCGCATGTGGTGACGACATGTAGCCACCAACCCCTTTTATCCTATTTTGTTCGAGCTTTGGTTTTAGGGTTTCATCATGAGCTATAAATACCCCTTATGTGTTCTTTAGTAGAAATTATGCACTATTGATACTTACAAATAAATTTTTATTTCGAGATTCAATTTTAGTTTTGGAATTTTCTTGTATTGATTTCGGTTGATTAATTCAGTTACACTTTTGGATTTTTACTTATGATTACTGTTATTTAATCTTATGCTTTCAATCATGAATGTTGTTGATTACTTCACAAGCATGATTGGCTAAAACCCTTTGCTAGGGTTATGGAAAACTTGTCGGATTGACGAAGTAGGGGAAGTGCTATTGTCGTTCTCAATCGATACCTATGCATGCATTGTATTATCTTCACTTTAATAGTTTTCTTAATGGGTGCACACGTTAGGATCCCGTCTCGATTATTGCTACTTGCTCTAAAAGAGGATTATTGAAAAGATAATGACATCAGTAATTTAGAGTCTAACTGTCGATCCATGCTACTAGGTTTTATCTAAGTAAGATGGTTAGATTTCATCTAATAACTAGAGACTCAAAAAGTAAGGGTTAGTAAAGCGACATCCTGAGGCTCAAAAGGTAAAGGGTGAAATCCTTCTACTCGTCCAAAAGTCTATAGAAGGTACATAACTTATCGATTCTGCATAAAAGAAATTGGGTTGGTTCAACCAAGAATGATAAATCTGCGAAGTTTAGAATCCAAGGGGAACATAATCCTAGTGTTCATCTATAACTGATTACAACCGAAGTTTATATTCGCCACTTGTTCGATATTGCTATTCAACCTCCCCCATTTACTTCTCCAGTTCTGCCCATTGATTACTACAACTGAGAGCTATGATTCCACATATTCCCTTGGGACTCGATCCCAACCTTTTTTTGGTTACTATATTTGGTAGAAATCACATCATCTTCAGAGTGGAGATGCACCTTGGGCATCACCAGGTATGACTAATGGGGTTATCTCCGGCCTTGGTAGGCTTAGTACCCATTATGGTCAGTCCTGGGTTTGGGTTCTGACAAGTACTTAAGTTTAGTGTACAAGTTTAGGGAAGATTTTATGCATTTTCTATAATAATTAAATGAGATCTAAATGTTAAGTGTCACTATACATATATAACAACGACTCACTATAGCAAACATGAAACTTTCAGACATACATTGATAACATAGAGAGATTTCACGTATCTTTTATTTTTACCTGGAAATTTGGTGTCACAATTCAACTATCGAATCATGTGGCATCTACCTAATACCTACCTAGATAGAGAAACCCTTACTACCCAATCATTCATTTACTGCGGAAGTTAAACCATTCATTTTCAACAACTTAATCCAGTTTACATCATAAATATAAATCTAGTTTAATACATTTGATACGTAAAAGTAATGCATAAAATAATCAATAATGATCCCTAAAAATTAGCCTAAATTGGTACAAGAGCACTAGATAAGAAATAAAAAATCCATAGCATAACATCCGTGTAGGATATAGAGGGCATGAACTGTTGCAGAATGATTGTCATTGCAGCTACAGAAAATACAACTGACCTTCACCATGGTTATATTTTCAGTTGGAGATATAGTAAGTGTAGCATCAGTACAACTACACATACTGGTAGGTATCACTGGTTAATCAGGATTAGAAACAAATAACATTAATTATAAATAGGAAGAAATCATAACACAAAGTAAAGTTCCAGTTTCTTATTCTCAAATTATGAAATTATTAACAAAACATTTTTAGCATTTCTGTGACCTACCTGCAATTAACATTATTGTATATCTTTGTCCTTTGACAATCATTCTTATTTTCATACATATACATAGGTACATATGTCTATATAATTGTGTACACCCACACTCGTGTTTATAGTATCGTCCTTGATTTTTTTTGGTATCCAAGTTGGAATACTCATACTCGGCCTTGCTAACTTTACTCTTGTTATTCTATGACCCATATCAAGTTACCCACTCTGCTGCGTACCTTGCGACTAGGTTGTCTCCTAAACTATCCTATACCTTCAATTACACCCATGGTCACCTAAAGAGTTACTATTAATCCCTATCTATGTTTATGCTTCGTTAACCTTTCTCAATGCAATACGTGGCCATCTAGAATACCAATTACCCTATCAATTCTAGCTCATACTTACTCCCCTTTTTACCATAATTAATTCAACCCCTACTTATGCATCACAGTATCCAATAAGTTAGTCTAGATTCTTACAAAATTCCACCTGTTCCACACCATGAATATCACATCAATGGGTCACAACAATAATTAATCATATTATTACAGTCTAACTGGATTTTGTTATTTTTTTCTCCTAAACACCGTGTCTGAAGTCCAAATATATGAGTAATCTTGACATTACTATCGATGTTATATTAATCTATCCCAAGTCCAATTATTATAATAAAAATAGCCATAACCTACCTCATAGATAAAACATGTAGCTGTTGAGAGGAGAGAGTTATCCCATAAGTGTCAAGCATCTTCCCATATCGAGTTACCACAATATGTTCCTCAAAACCGCCCTCATAAATCTTGCCTTTGGAATTTTATAGCTTTGGAGAAGGGGTTTGTTTGGGGTGTTTCTGGCGGAAGGGGGGAAGATGACCTAGGGGATAAACTAAAAGAGGGTTTTAAAATTTACCTCGGGATGGATACTAATAGGTTACCACTACAATGATTGATTTATCTCTGCAACATCTAGCTTACCATTACAATGGTAAGCAGTAGGCAGGCCCAACTCTTTCTTTGATTCTTGTCCAATTATAATGGACTCAATTTTTCCCTATGAAATAAATTATTTTGGTGTATTAGGAGCATTTTATTCACCATAATTCTCTTGTAAAGTTTTCACACATAATAATATTTTGGGTCATTACATCAGTGTTCAAGACGTACATATGAATTAGACAAGCATTTTGTTTGGCATTCATCATCAATGTAAAAAAAAGATGATTAGGCTCGTTTACATTTTAAAAGTTTTGATCTTATAAATATTTTTTAAAAATAACATTTGAAAATTGGTTTAGGTTGAAACTTAAGCATGTATTATCTTATCTTTTTTTTTGAATATATTTTTAAATGTATATTGCATCTCTAAAAGCGGACGGATGATTTTGTCCATTAGCAAAATATCATTAGATTTTATTAAGGAGTTTAGGTGCACTTTAAAATTAATTTCTTTAATTTAAAAGATAATTCAAGTGGTAAACCAGTTCAATTATACTGGTCAAACATGAAGCTACTTGACATAGCTAGAAAAATAGATCACGATGTTTTCTTAGATATGCTCTGTAACACCTTGAACTTTCAGGCTATGATTTGAATAGTTTTAGATATTTGCATATATCCAAACTTGATAAATTTTGTTTGAGATCAATCCTTAAGTGTGCAAGTTTATTGGATGATTTTACCAAAAAAAGTTTATTGGATGTGAATTAAAATCATAAGAAACCCCTAGGATAAAATTGAGTTGAAAGCTTCTACAGATTAAATTTTCTTTTCTAGTTAGGTCAACTTGAAACGAGCATTCCTCCTTGAATCTGAAGAGTTATGTAAATTGACATCCACCAAACTAAATATTTTATGTGATTTTTCTAACTCCATCGATCATTCATTTATCCAAATTCAAAGTAAAAAGTTATGATCATTTTATCAAAAGGTAGTAGCATAGGAAAATTGTGTGACCCAAACATGTTACCAGATTTTTGATGTGTGGTTCATATTTTGAGGCAATGAAATGGACCCAAATCCATCAAAATACTGTTCAAATTGGACCAAAATCTCTCAAAGTGTGAACAACATTCCTGTTGTGCGATGCTCTTTGGGATAACATAATTGGCCGACAGGATTCATTAAAAAGTTATTTTCTTCAAATTTTTCACTTTATTTTTCATTTTTATTAATACTAAATTATTTTTTTCTCTTTTCTTGACCTCCAACACCAAGGTATTTTCTTATCATGTATTTTAAATTATTACTAATTGTCTTTTTCAATCATTAATTAGGAACATTTAACAAGATTCTACACTATGAATCCTAGAACTTTTAAGAAAACTCATCTCCAAAATTCAAGAAAGGTTCTTGTAGCCCTTCTCCTTTCAAGATCAAATTTTACACAGACATTTAGAGCAATTAAAGGAATGTAAGGCAAAAACTTCGGTGCAAGAACCCCGTTCTTCGCCACAATCATGTTCAAATTTTTGTTTAGTTCATTAAACAAGTTAAAGGTTGTGAATTTGAATCCTTAGAGTCTAATTTGTGAATCCTCCATGACAATAATAGAAATTCAATAAATTTAGAGTCATTCCTTTAAATTGATTCTTATTAGATGTCTATGGATTCTTCTATAGACTTATGAACTTACTTTATAATGTTAAAAGTCTATTTCATATTTTACAAAATTGGTTGAAATGTTGCAAGTTCATGTTTATAAAGTACTCTTATGCATATTCATATGTTTTGAAAAAGGACGAATGCCTTCATATCTTAAAATAGCTCAGTTTAACAAGATTTATAAAGATTAAGAGTTGAGACTCACTAGCAATTTGTTTCAGATAAAAGGGAGTCTATGCTCACCCAAAGTATACCTTCATGGTATGATTTTCAAGCCAAGGTTGCAAACATAATTTTCAGCTTATGGTTAAACTTACTGTACGTACATATATATATATATATATATATATATATATATATATATATATTGAGAGAATTATTTAGCATAAAGATGGGTAAAGATTCAAGAACACATGTCTTAGAACTGCGATGCCACCATAGGATAGGATCATTCCACAAGCATGCAAGACCATGAATTTTGGTGCCTAAAAATTTTTGAGTTTTTGAACTCACTGCCCAACCTATGACTCACCTTACGAGTATTAAAGTGTCCTTATGAGCTAAGGATCCAAATTGTCATCTGACCTGTGAGTAATGCCTATGCTACTAACTTGATTACGACTAAAGGTCATGAGTTGTAAAGACTCATTACGATTCGTGATGTCCAAATAGTCAGGTGGCCAGTAGGGGTGTTCAAAAATTGATCCAATCAATAAATCGAACCAATAAAAATATTATTGATTTATTGTTATTGGGTTATTAGGTTAATAGTTTTATAATTTTTTTTTATTGGGTTATTGATTTGGTTCGGTTTTTTTCTTATTGATTTATTGGGTTAATTGATAAACCAATAAGAATATTTCAAATTACACTTTATCCCTACACTTATTTTTATATATATATATATATATATATATATATATATGTATGTATGTATGTATAAACCTACTCTATGTTTCTCTTTCATTTCTATAAACCTATTTAATTTTTCAAAACCCTATTCAAGCTTGAAGATTAATGTAAAATAAAACACATTATTTAGGATTTTTGTTGCAACTAAGATTTCATTTCTTTTCGTGTTAGTTGCTACTTTTTTTATTTTATGCATATTTTTTTATAAGTTAAATAAAAAATCGAACCATTAAGGACTAAAAATTAATAAACTAAAAATGATAAAAAATATCTTATTGGTTTGATTATTATCTTAACATATTTAAAATCTGATAACCTATATCGATAATACATAAATCGAACAAAACCGACTGATGCACACCCCTAGTGGCTAGTGTGTACCCAAATATTTCTATCCTGGTTACTACTAGAGCCCTACGAGTTATAGTGTCTCTTGATGATTCGTATGTTGTGAGTCGTAGGGTCACAAGTGAAGGGTCCCTAATCTACTTCAATGACTAAGACTCGTGGTGACGAGTTATAGTGAGTCCTTATGAGTCATACAGTGACCCGTAGTCACTGGCAAATTTTTTTCAGCTTTTAACTAAGGGCACTTTGGATATTTCTCCTTTTCCCCAATCATGACCTACAACATAAAATACCTTTAGGGTATTATTATCACTCTAAAACAAATCAAAATAACTTCTAAAACTCTCTCAAATACCCAAGGTCAAGAACACTTAGGGTTTCTAAGAAGTTGGTTAATTAGGGCTCTCAAGGGTTGATTTCTCTCTATAATTCTTTGTACTTTTAGGCATGCGACTCTACCCTCAAACTTATTTTCCTTTAAGCATGTGTATTAGATGATTATTGATGTTAAAATAAATATGGGTTGAGGGTTTTTGCATGGTTGAGTCTTCAATTGTTTTTCCATGATTATTATAAATTGTTCATGCTTTGAATTGAATGTTTTGAACTAATGGGGCGTATGAATGTAGGAAATGGAAAAAGGGGTCAATATATTTTACCAATTTAATGTTTTTGGCATTAAAATTGGTTTAGAAATTGTGTTTCCTTAACCTACTTGTGTCCTTGGTTTTGAAATATGGTTTGTCACATGATTTAACATTACTTACCCACACTATTGCATTGCATAATTGGTTAAAAGGTTACACATGGATTTTGAAGTCCTTGTTGGCCGTGTTTTAATTAAAACTAAAACCTTGATGGTTGGGGTATTTCTCTGAGTTGATCTGACAAATAAAAAAGGGTCGAGGTATTCCCCAAATTTGATTCAATTGAAAAAGAGGGCCGTGGCATTCCTACAAGATGATGGAGTATAATAAAAATGGTATGAGTGTAAGCTTTAAAGTGTAAGGGTATGATGATACCTGTGGTGTGCCTAAATGTGTCATTCCATGGTTAAATAAATAGGCTATGTGAAACTTGTTTTAAATTGGCTTGATGGGGATTATGTATATATGCCGTGAAGGTGTGAGTCTTGAAGGACTTATGCTGAAAACTCACATTTACAGGCGTGAGGGTTGGATTTGATAACCGTGGGCTTGTGACACACTTATTGCATATTTGTATCCTAGATTGATATGGGGTTGGGGCATTCCCTGGGTTTCCATGATACCTCTAGTTTGTACGACAAACAAACACTGGGTCACTTTCAACAGGGGGAGCTGAACCCATCTAGTCCATGGGCATATATTTTTGATAGTTGAGCTACATAGTCCAGACAAATGTTTTACTTCATGCTAAACCCTGTTCCCTACCCCAACATGATTATATATATGTATGTTTATTGTGTGTATGTGGATTTTACTCTGGTCTTGACTTGGTATTATTTTATCCTTTCCCTGAGTTATATGCCAGTGCTCACACAACTAACCATCCCCAGAGGCTGCATCCCCTTGTGATGCAGGGTCCGAAGGTAATTTTACTTTTCTTGCACAGTGATTGGTGATTCTAGAGTTGTTCGTGTGTCAACTTGAAGTTTTGATCCTCCTTTTTCCAGAAGGCCCATTAATTTTTTGTTTAGTATGTCATAGACTATTTTCTTTTTTGGATTCATTTTGGCTACCGTCGGGGGCATGTCCAAACTTAGGTTGATGATTGCTATTGTTTAAAGACTCTGTGGATTAATATGGTTTGGTTGGTTATTGATATTCTTAATTTTTTAGCCTATACTTTTCTATCTAGTTATATATTTGGAATTCATCTGCTGGTAAGTGTGTTATGTTTTATTTGACTAGGTAAAAGGTGTGTTCTTTGGTCCTTGGGACTTGAGATACCCATTACGACTCAGCCCTAGTTTGGGTCGTGACAAGTTGGTATCAGAGCCTAGGTTTGGTATCATTGGGTATCCATAAAGCTATGTCAAATAGAGTCTCTTTTATGGGTGTGTGACACGTCACACTTATAAGAGAGGGGCTACAAGGCATTTAAGAATGTTTTCCTTTCTTGTGTTATATTTTGGACTATAGGGTCTAGGATATTAAGATTTTCTCTAATTTTATTTGTTCGTATTTTAGATCATGCCTCCTCAAAGATTGGATGCTCGTGGAAACTCCTCTATCCACCAAGGATACTATGGATGGAACTCATCCTGCCTATGAGGTACAGACCCGGTCGAGGGTCCTAACTCCTGATTGTATTGCCCCTCATAGAGTTTCACTGGTCCCTACCAGTCCTCCTCTGGCTCATCAAGCGGATGATGATCATGCCCCACTGCCTCAAGGAGACATTTCTAATGCTGAATTTTGTCAATCTATTCATCTATTGACACAGTTAGTAACATCTCAGTCACATCAGCTGGGCCTTACTGGTACTGCTTTAAGTTCTTCTAAGGTTATTAGAGTCGAGCAATTTATGAGGCTAAATACTATGATCTTTATTGGCTCTAAGGTTAAGGAGGATCCTTGAAGGTTTATAGATGAGATGGAGAAAATCTTTAGGGTGATGTATGCTTCTAACTCTGAAGGTGTAGAATTTCGTCCATACCAATTGAAAAATATGGCATATCTATGGTATAAGGAGTGGGATCGGTCAAGGGGTGATGATACAAAGTTTGCATTATAGGATAAGTTTTATGGTGCCTTTCTGGATTATTTCTTTCCTCAAGAGTTAAGGGAGGGTAAAGCTGAGTAGTTCATAAATCTAAAACATAATAGGATGACTATAAAAGAGTATGCCCTAAAATTTCATCAGCTGTCCCATTATGCTCCTGGGCTAATGTTTAGCATGAGGGATACGATGAGGAAACTTTCTTTAGGCTAGTCTCAAAACTTGGTGCTGGATAAAACACCGCCTTACTAAGTAGTGAGATAGATATTTTTAGACTTATACTGTACATGTAATAAGTTGAGGAGGAACAGAAGAAGTAGGCCAAGATAGGGGAAAGGCAGAGTAGAAGTGTAGATATTTTGAGTAGGGTGTAGGTCATCAAGATAGTGGTAGAGATGGTAAGCAGTGGGACAGGAAGAAGGCATGGGGGGATTTTGGTTCTCATTTGATGGCTAGTGCTCCTAAGTCGTCCGATGATCATCTTGACTGGCCATTTCTGATGTTCAACTTTAGTCAACCTTAGAAGAAAGGACTTATAATTAGAAACAAAGAATACGCACGGGAGTCTAGAATGAATATTCTACTTATTTGAAAATAATGAGTTATGCTCATTCAGAGTGAATAGAAGTTATGAGAGCTCTATGTAACTTAGAGATTGTGAAAGCTAAAGGAAGCAAGTATGCACGTAAGAGCTATTATCGTTGTTTAACGAGAGCCAACTTTGCGTTTAAATCACTACTTTACCTTGTTCACTTTTTCAGCCTTAACTCTACTCATAGTCATTATTACTGCCAAATGTAAATATTTGTGTCATAGTTATTTCTAGTAGATTTTAGAATAAATAGTTTGTTGAGTCTTTTCATTAGATTAGCACAACTATATCAAGACTTTCTAATAAAAAAATTACAAATTATGTCTAATTCAGAGTCTTTGCTGTCTTCCTCAAGTTCTTGCAAATCTCTAGCTAGATTAAATATTTCTCCTACATCCAGTAAAACTCTGTCCTTTAAACATGACTACCTCTATGAAATAGATATGTTACCACCAGAACAAGATATAACTTCCACATATCTACCTCTACTACATTCAGATTTTGTCTTTGTAAAGAAAACATGCAATCCATGGATTCAGATTGATTCCGTGGTCTAAGAAAGGCCAAAAGAAGTTAAGGAATACTTTGTTGCAGCAACACTTGAACAACATATTTTTACGACTCCAACTAAAAAACTTATCACTCTACAGATGCCTAAAGGATTTTCCACAATAGTGGAAAAGTCATGGCGTTACCCATATTCATTTTGGTGCTATTAGAGTTGAATTGACTCATCATGGGAGAAGTGGACAACCAATAAAGGTGTGTCTATCCCTTCTTTATACGATATTCAACGAGTACCAGCATGCGAACTTGGGTACGTCGTAGATCACCTGGACGCCGGTACAGTCTTTGTCACCATATTTCCTAACTTCAATATATTCCTCTTTGATCGGTATTTCACGGAGGCGTTAAAAATACAAATCTAAATCCTTGGAACTCCACATGATACAGATGCAATATTACTAACTCTACACAACCAAATAGCTTGACAAGTTTAAAACCATGAAAGAAACCTATTCCTACTAGGTGACCATAATTCCTTTCTAACTATCACCAATAGAATCACTCAGCTCATCCAAATCTTGAGGCGTGTATCAAGAGAAGAATTTCTCACATTTCTTTCAAATTTATGGAAAAAAAATTATGAGAAGTTGAGAGTCCATCCTTAACCTCTTTGGTCCATTGAGATCATATTTGCTAGAAGGCCTCATACTATCCATATGGTCACTTCTGCCGACAAATACCCAAAAGAAGAGGATCTAGATCTAGCAAATATCTCATATTACCTTATGGTATCCATTAGAGAAATTGATTGGATACAATTGTTCAATCATGAAGAACGCTATGTGAACTGGAATAAATGTCCTTTTATAGGACACTATCCATGGGATATCGACTGTGATTGTAAAGAATGTGAAGAAGACTAGCTAAATGATGAAGATAATGAACATGATGATTTGGAATGGAATGAGAATTGGGGATTTCAAAAAACTTGGCAAAAGAAAGAGACAGAACACATATTCTAGGTCTCTTATAGACCCCAAATACTAGTTGCCACTGCCTACTCCATCAAAAAGCAAACCCTCCAACTCGAAACCTCAACTGTTCATGATATCTTCTACTAGCTCTGATCACAAAGATGTCTTCCCACCAAACCAGTCATTCAAAAAGGATGACCTAAATCATACTCCAAAAATATCACATGTTATCTTATCAGGTAAAAAGAAGCCATTGAGCAATACGGAATTGGTAGTCCAAGAATGCTATGTGACAAAATAAGCAGCTGACCAATATGCGGTTACATGCTAAGAATATTGTCAATACACAAAGTACGCTGGTTAGCAAGGCAGACATAATGGAAAAGAAAACAGCTCAGGCATCCATTCAACATGCTGGATTTATCAGAGCACTGGAAAATAGGCTGCAGACCCTCTCGTTTGATATATGTCCACCAGGAACCTCACCCCTACACTATTTTGACCAACCACAAAAGTAAGTAGCCTCACTTAAAGAACATATCCATCTTTTGAAATATGACAGTACTAACACACAAATTACCCAAAAAATCACTGTATTTTAAAAGTCACCACCCATATATCCACCACAAGTATTAGGCCATACCTTTCCCACCTCCCGACCTTGTTCATATATGTATACGCCATTTTTTCCAATATCAAATAATGAATAAGAGCTTGATATTGCCAAATATACATAAGAATGTAAAGATGCCATGGCATCTCAAAAGCAACCCGAGATGGTACAAAAAAAGTTCAAAAGGATAAAGTATTTTAGTTAGGTTTCAGAGAATGTCGAATCAGATCGCATTCTCGAATCTAGATCATATAATTCCTGATGAAGACCTGGAGGTCCAAAGTGAAGAGCTACCAAATGAAGACTTGGAGTCTATCAAATAGTTTCTTCTTAGTGACAAGTGGTTATTTTCATATGGCTTCTCGAATAATAACTCGATCATCTCAGATGATGTTGTCCCAAAATTTTATGTCACCGAATTAGAAATATCCTAGATTCCATTCCTCAAAATAATGACCCTACAAAGGAATATTTTCTATGGCTTTGACCCGTAGGAGGAACAAGAACATTTATTTGAAACTAATTCTACGTATGTATGTTCTAAAACTGCTGATATCTTTCTCGCTAATGGATATCAAAGAAAATAAAGATTCTTCAGATGATTCTTGAACCAAAGAAGCTTTTGAACCTTCGATTGAATCCCTTAAAGAAGACTGTCCACCCAATGTCACCACCTGATTTACTAGTCATGATAGCACCTACTATAAATCGCTAGTAGGAAAGCCAACACCTTAACCCAAAGATAACATAATGGGTTAATAAGGTGAGAAACGCCTAACTCAACTCAATGGTGGTATCTTGTACTCGGATCTACACTAAAAAGGTGCAGAAGTGTAGTATGAGTATCAAAGCAACAAGTACTAAATAGGCATCATTGACCGACTGAGTTAAGTTATGATATAAAGATGATATAATGCAAGATAAACATATCTATGTCAAGGTATAGAATCAAACCTGAATCGTCTCTATCATTACTGTATATAAGTAATCAAATCAAAATAATAATATGGCATAACGTATCCACACATACTAATACCATTGACCATAAGAATTAAATGATTTGAAATCATGAAACAACACTAATATATTCACAACCTACATAAATACAAAATTGGCGCCTATATACCAACTAGTGCATAAAGTAAAGGAACCCTTCACGGTGTCCCATACCACCAGAAAGTACACCCAAGGAATTAATACCAATGTACAACCATCAGCATAACCAAATCCCAATATTATCCAACTATATTCTGCATTTATCCTGAATTCGACATCTTTCCAAGATTCCATTAGAAACTAACACTGACAATAGATCTCTATTCCATATTATCATCATCATTAGCCATGTATCAACCATGATTGCTAATTACTATATTTTAGCTAAGCAAGGTTCATCACCTAGTCCATTGGTTTTCTTATTCATCAAGTATTATAGTCATTTAATAGACAACTAGTCAACACATGGCTCATTCCAATAGCCAACATTTCATAATTAACCATAATTCAATACTAGAATTATTCACTAAGTGTATCCTTAACTTATAATAAATCCCACTTACCAACTAGTCTCGGTTCATTATTAGGAAATAACCATTTCTATAGCAAGTGGTTAGAACTAGTGATCTACAATTGACACCCTAAGGTTTATATCCTACCCTCATTTTGCCTATGGATGTAAGCATATAAAAGCATATCCACACACACACACACACATATATCTATGTCATACATAATATCAATATATCATCTAGACTCAAATCGGGTATGAATATCACCAGCATATCGTTCGGACTCGAATCGGGTATCAATATCATCAACTATCCTTCAAACTTGAACTGAGTATCAATATCATAAATATACTTCGGACACTAATTGGGTATCAATCACCACCTCAATATATTCTTCGTCCTTGCTAGGCATCAATATCATATTAATGTATCTTCCTATCTTGCCAGGCATCATCATCACATCAATACAAACATCCAAATTAAAGAACAAGCCCCATAAAGGCTAAAGTAAATAACAAATCCCACTAGGTCTAAAGTAAATGCAAGCTCCACAAGGGCTAAAGTAAAAGAAAATTAAGGAGGAACATAGCTTCATATTTCATCATTTGTCGTCAAGGCCAATTTATCAATAGATATATGAATAAATATAGCATGAATATTATAATACATTACCGGGTTCAAAATGGTTAGTAGAATGGCCTCTCACAAAGTCAATAAATATACCTCTTAGAGTCCTTAGCATCAAGACTCATAATATTAGCATAAGAGGGATTTCTAGCATAATAATTAGTTTAGTTACTAGACATAAGCATAAAATGAGTACTAACATAGCACAAGGATCAACATAGTTTTCTAGTCAATGGTTCAAGTGATAACATAGTCATGGCTTAACTAATAGGATATTCCATTGATATTCAAGCATTAACAATAATTTAGCGACCAACCATATACATCACTTCAAATACAATCAACATAATTCATTTATCAGGGTTAGCCATCATACTTCTAAAGGCATTCTCTAAGCATTTAATGATCATCTAGGTCTTCAATGGGACTATATAATCCAAGCTTAAGATGGGTCAAGTTCCCACTTCCAGTTTCCCAAAATTTCCACTTCAAGTCTAATTTCTACCCGGGTCTAGGCTATGGTATATAAATCATATCTTAGAAGTTTATCAAGCCACTATAGTCTTATAATAAAGGTCCTCCTCAAGCAGTACTCTTAACACATCAAGGAAACTAAGAAAATTTCACAACTATGCACAACTAAGGTCAACTTAACCTTAACATGAGTGACTAGGTAAATCCTATTAACTAAAACAACTAGAGCATTCTCATGCTGTCCATGAGACAACAAGCTGAATTAACCAAGGCTGTAGACTACAAGTCGAGTATCCCATATTATGAGTTCAAACAATGTAAATGATTCAACTAATTCCAAAGGTTACCATTTCTCATTCCAACACCTAGAACCCATCTCAATTTAACAAGATATCACAATTATACTATAATATAGCTCAATCTAACAAGAAGTAAGCCTAACCTACCTCAAATCCAAATAAAGCCAACGAACCGTTAAACCTTTTGCTTTTTCCTTTAAAGAAGCTTCTTCAAGGATCCAAGCTATCAAAAACACAATCTACATATCATTACAAGAATATCAATTCCCATATCACGCCATTGTGCTTCGGGTCCAAAAACAATACCAAAAACTCCCCAAATGGATTCCACATACGTAAAATAAGTTTTCGAGATCAACCCAATGTTCAACTACCATTATGGAATCATAACCCTCAAGGATCAAGTGAAAACTAAGCTTATTTGGGCTAAAATCATGCCCTCAAGCTAATCGGCGATTTGTCCAAATAATCAAGAAATTAGAGCTTGAAAATGAATGATTCATAGCTTAATTCTATTGTAAATCACAAATATTTAAGATATTCAAGCTTCCAACTAATACCCAAGACTCAATTTGTAATTTTCACACTATATTAGTATTTAAGAACTCAAAGGAGGGTAGAAATGGCCAACTATTGACCAAATGGCCTTTAAATACCCATCCATGCTACTTAGTTATCCTGATCGCTAGAAAACGGGCCATGATTGCAACGTCATAATAGTGATGCTCCCTCCTCTATCGCGGTATTCCTCTGCTGCACTAGAAGATAACTAAAACTTGGAATATTTTCCAAGTTTCGAACAATGCCTCAAAATGCATCCAGAATCTAATATGAACAAATGAAATATATAACCACACTAATTTTGACATTCTGGATGTGTTGGAAAAGTTGTATTTTCCATTCGAGGTCGTTTAGATGAAATGTGTGTCCCACACTTGAATTTTCAATTTATCAACTTTTCGATAAATAGGTCAAAATGAGCTCAGGTGCAGTGAGACCCAAACCAAAGGTCTACCTATCCTAAAATCAATATTTTGGAGCTGCTAGAATAGTTGGAATTTTCATCCAAGATCGTTTTACTAAGGTTTTTTCTCGGTGGTCATTTGGAATCAGTGAATACTTTAAAATTGGGAAATAGTTCTAAAAGCCAAATGAACTGTCTGGTAACCAAACTATCAATTCCAGCAAGTCATAAATGACTTGGGAAAGCTCTAATAGCAAAAATAAGTAGGATTATGGGAAATAACCTGAAGAATCATTACACTCATGTTTATGAATGAATCAAAAGAACTAGAGGTGCTTTAGTTGATAACTAAGATAGGGTGACAGATGATCCAATCCCAAAAAGTATGCCAGAACCATGACAATAGGAAAGAAAATTATTAGAACTAGATTCCACACTTTCACTCTCAACAATATCAAAGTTTTAGCCTAGATCCTAATAATACAAGACTTCTACACTTGGATGGCGATGAAAAATATGTGATACTCTTTGAGTTCACCTCCAAATTCTCAAATATTCTCATAGATTGGTGGAACACTCTTGTTATTGTTGATAAGAACACTTATATCACATCCCAAGACTTTACCTTCAATATTAGAATCTTATAAGAAGTTTTTTGCAAAGATACAAACCAAAGATAAGAGAAGTTGCGAGGCAACTCTTTGAGATTAAGTGCCTATCATTCGACAGAGATATTATTAATATAAGATTCAAAAGGATGGCAAATATATACTTCAAGTAGTATGGAGACCCTATCCTAAAGCAAGCCTTTGTATCATTACTGTCGAAGATGCTAGTAGGCCACATAATGAAAATTGTGGAGAAGAAGTTCAAATCCATAACCATCCCACAAGTAGGCTACATCAGGCAGTCCTTCTACCAAGACTTGGACAACATATGCATGAAGCGATCTGTACTGAAGAAGATCAAATAAAATAATCCAGTTGTTGATTAACCATGTAGCAGAAATGATCTTGTCCTCAAATCCAACTGCCCCTGTTCAACCTGCCAAATATGGTTCAATAAATAGTTGTAGTTCAAAAGTTTCAAATTACCTTGGCCTCTAAAACAGGACTAAGACAATTAGGTGCACCGGGTACTTCAAATTAAGAAACACGACAAAGTACGGGAAAGAGATCAATTTCTTCATATGCAAAAATCTTGGGCACTTTGAAAGAAATCATCCTTTGGTAAAATGTAAAGGGACCCAGAATAGCTTTCTGAAGAGGTAGCAGATCACACGGGAATTCTATCTTCTAAAATAATAGACTACCCCCCTCCCATTAGATTTGTTCATTTAGTATTTGGATCCTTTCGATCCATACATCCTTTGAGAAAGAAGAAATTTCTACGAGCTTTAAGTATTCAAAAAATATGAAGGATCCATTCTAAATCCATTTGGAGTACACCCAAAATATCCTTTCTTTCATATGTTTGTAGCACTAGCCAAAGACTTCCCACAAGAACTCCTATA
Source organism: Capsicum annuum (assembly GCF_002878395.1). Lineage (NCBI taxonomy): Eukaryota > Viridiplantae > Streptophyta > Magnoliopsida > Solanales > Solanaceae > Capsicum > Capsicum annuum. The sequence continues at coordinate 169,620,318 of NC_061115.1, read as the reverse complement.
GTTATTCTGGTACTTGTGCCACTAATCACTATAACAAAACTGATATATAGCTATAAAATTATTTTCTATGAGATGAAATTCGTCACTAATTGTTCATCTTTTATGACGAAAAATATATTTCGTATCTAAATACATGAAGCACATGCTTTTAGCGACGAAACGTAAAATTTCGTAGCAAATTTTGTCCTCTAAATTTTCCCACCAAAAAATATTTTGGCGTCATTTTATAAGTATTATTAGTGATGAATTTTAAGTTTTCAGTGACACCCTTTTTAATCACTAATAATGGATCCAATTCGAGACAAACTATTTTTTGTCTTGAATTAGTTATAATTTTAGACACAAAAAAAAAATTGTCATAAAAAATAAGTTGTCGCAATAGCGACAAATTAGAGTTTGTAGTTAAATATTATAAGTTTTAGCTATAAAATTTGATATTTAATTGTGACCTCAATTTTTGTCACTAATACTATAAACAATTAGTGACGCTCATTTTATTGTCTCTAATAAGGGATCTAATTCGTGACAAACTATTTTTTGTCTTGAATTAGTTATAATTTTAGACACAAAAAAAATCATCATAAAAAATAAGTTGTCGAAATAGCGACAAATTAGAGTTCGTAGTTAAATATTATAAGTTTTAGCTACAAAATTTGATATTTAATTGTGACCTCAATTTTTGTCACTAATACTATAAACAATTAGTGACGCTCATTTTATTGTCTCTAATAATGGATCCAATTCGTGACAAACTATTTTTTGTCTTGAATTAGTTATAATTTTAGAAACAAAACAAAAATTCATCATAAAAAATAAGTTATCGCAATAGCTATAAATTAGAGTAGTTAAATATTGTAAGTTTTAGCTACAAAATTTGATATTTAATTGTGACCTCAATTTTTGTCACTAATACTATAAACAATTAGTGACGCTCATTTTATTGTCTTTAATTAATCTATGATTCACTGACAACATAATTTTGTCATAAAATATGCCATCATTAAGTAGTGATGATTTAGAATTTGTAGCTGAATAATTTAGTTATTTTTTCTACGAAAATATTTCATAGATAAATATAAATTCACTACAATAAAAGTGATATTTAGCTACAAAATTATCAAGTACGACAAAAAATTCGTCACTAAAATAAACAATGGCTAGTGGCGTACCAAAATAAAAGTATGTGCCAACTTTAGGAGGCCTCCGATGTGTTTAGCCATTCAAGAAACTTGTCCAACTAATAACAACAACAAAAATATTTCATCAAAGAGCATATGAGATCTAGTAGTAGTCGTTCAGGACATGATAAACCTGCTCAACCGAAACTTCGATTTAGTAATTTTGATTTTCAATTTTTAAAATATTACACTATTACATGGTTGTTTAATTTTCAACAAAAACCTGCTCATATTTTTTTAATTATGAGATCCCTATTAATTCGATATAGTTCTTTAATTTTAAATGGAGTTTTAATTTTTTGTAGTATGCATGGTAAATCGATAATCTTAGTTTGTTCAACTTGACTTATATATACTCATATAATAGAAAATCATGACTTCTTCTTTTTTTAAATCAAAAAAATATCTCAATTAAATATCATATTAACACCCTACAAGCAACTTCATTTGTTAATTTATTATATACAAAAAAAAATAGTTCAATATTCAAAATATAGTAGTCAAAGTTCCAACGTCTATCCATTTAATTTTTTTACAAATATTAGGTTGTAAACTTGTTAATATCATAATAATATAAATGAATTATATATGTAGCTATGTATTTCAGTGTTGTATTAATTCAATATTTTATTTATAAATATCCAATTTAAAGAAAAAGGTAAAAATGTATAATATATATTATACCATAATACTACAATCACGGTATCAAACAATTTAACTCAATATCTACTGTACCATGCCAATCCCTAGTGTTTGGTTAGCCCATGACACGAATGCCTTTAAAATTCCGTTACTGGGATACGACTGCCCCATACGAGTCATACCCTTCTATACGATTGGTACCAATCACTCGTATGCCTTTAAAATTCCATCACTGGGATACGACTGCCCCATACGAGTCGTACCCTTTTATACGACTGGTACCAATCACTCGTATCTAAGCCTCAACTCTTGGATCAAACATTGTCCAGTATACGACTCATCCAACCAAGTTGTAACCACAACATACGATCCGTACCCATAATCCGTATCCCTGGTAGAATAAAATACCAGGAGTATCAAATACTGTCCACCATAACAGTCCTTGATACGACTCATACCAAACCCTTACGACTTATACCACTAAGTCGTACCTATTTCATTGACCAAAACTATCCCACCAACTAACACTGATCAACATACGACAAGACCATACCACTCGTAACCTAACATACGGCTCGTACCCATAAGTTGTAGTGGGTCTGGAGAACGAAATTCTAGAAAATTTTCTAAAGGTCAAAATCCAAGATGTTTCGGCCCATTTGGTTGCTCAAAAAATGGTAGATCAAACCACTTTGCCCGTCTCAAGATGTCATTTTATCCAGGAGGTCTTATTCAATGCAACGTGCCAAATTATGTGGCACGTCAAGTCAAATAAAAAAGACAATAAGATCATTTCACATATTAAAATGACATAGCATGCCTAGTCTAATTCAGTGACAAGTAAAACATGTCACGTGGGCAAATGACATGCCCCGATCAATTAAATTTTGTGATGTCACTTGAACCTAACAAGGTGAAAAGGATTTGTCCTCATCACTACTTTTTCATCCCATAACTATAAATAGGGGTCTCATAATTACGAAAAAAATATCCTAACAAGAAATTAGAGGAGCTCGTCGATTAAAGATTGCAAATTTCCTACAATTTGCAAGCCTTCAAACATTTCTCTAAAAAATTCAAATAAGGATAAGGTAAATTAAATACCAAGATGTTAAAGATCATATTTCACTTGTTTGTGAGAGAATTATTGTTTGTGGTGGTCATCAAAGTGTTTATGATGAATC